>NC_066531.1:19376465-19531685 GCF_024679095.1 Eriocheir sinensis | reverse complement strand
CTTGCGTCACCAACTTGTTGTGTTACTACTTAAGGGTGACATATTTAATACAGGAGAGAGAAGGCTGGGCGGGGGGAGTGTACCTGGATTTGAAAAAAAAAAAATCATTTTACATAGTACCGCACGTGGGCAACCATGGACGTCCATCTTCTGTCCCTCGTGGCCCTGATAAACTGTCCACCCGTCATGTTCCCCCGTGCCAGCTTTACCAATCCGTCCATGAATTTCACTCTCGGTCTTCCTCTTCCTCTGGTTCCCTCCACCATTCCTGTCATTATCAGATTCTCCAGCCCCTCTCTCCTCATTACGTGCCCAAAAAATTTCAGTTGTCTCAATCTCACCGCCCCCATCAGCTCCCTCCTCTCTCCCACCATCTCCAATACTTCTCCGTTCGACCTTGTTGCCGTCCACGTGATCTTCATCCTCCTCCTCCACAGCCACATCTCCATCGCCTCCAGCCTATTCAACATCGTCTTTGATATAGTCCAACTTTCCACACCATATAACATTGTTGACCACACATGAGTTTATATTAAGCTTTTCCGTATTTTTTATAGAAAACTTTATTTGTCAATAGGTTCCTCATATTGCAAAATGCGGTCTTTGCTATACCTATTCTCCTTTTAATTTCTGTATCACACCTTATATCCTCGGTCACAACACTTCCCAAATAATTAAAGTTCTCTACCCTCTCCACGGTTCATCGCAGCTCCATTCGTGGTATATGTGCATTCTTTGACATTACCAACCACTTCGTTCTCTATACCTTAATTGTCAAACCTTTGGATTCCCTTTCTTCTTTTACTCGGTTGAGCATTAATTGTATTTTTTTTCTTTATTGTTTGAGCATTCGTAGAAAGTCGCGTGCAGCGGAGCCGCGGGAGTGGGGGATGCATGCAGTTAGCAAGTTCAGAAGAGCAGTCAGCATGAAAATATCGATAGAAGATAGAAAGAGAGGCAACATGGCGGCGGAAATTAAGAGGTAGAAGACTATCAGTAAGAGGAGGAGAGCTGATGAGACGAAGAGACTTAGACTCCACTCTGTCCAAGAGAGCTGTGTGAGTGGAGCCCCCACACACGTGAGATACATGCTCCATACGAGGGCGGACAATGCCCCTGTATACGGATAGCAACTGTGCGGGGGAGAAGAACTGGCGGAGACGATACAGAACACCGAACCTCGAGGAAGCTGATTTAGCGAGAGAAGAGATGTGAAGTTTCCAGTTAAGATTTTGAGTTAAGGATAGACCGAGGATGTTTAGTGTTGAACATGGTGACAGATGAGTGTTGTCGAAGAATAGGGGATAGGTGGAGAAATTGGGTTTTTGAGGCATTGGAGGACACAAGGTTCCTTTTACCCCAATCGGAAATGATAGTAAGGTCTGAGGTTAAGCGTTTTGCAGCCTCCAGTCTGGAGTCATGTAATTCCTGTTGAGAGGGTCTTCTGTTGAAAGAAGTTGAATAATGCAGAGTGTAGTCATCAGCGTATGAGTGGATAGGACAGTTTGATATGGAAAGAAGATCATTGATGAATAACAGGAAGAGAGTGGGTGATAGGACAGAACCCTGTGGAACACCACTGTTAATAGGTTTATGAGAAGAACAGTGACCGTCTACCACAGCAGAGATAGAACGGCCGGAAAGGAAACTGGAGATAAAGGAACAGAGAGAAGGATAGAATCCGAAAGAGGGCAGTTTATAAAGCAAAGACTTGTGCCAGACTCTATCGAAGGCTTTCGATATGTCTAGTGCAACTGAGAAAGTTTCACCGAAACGGCTAAGAGAGGATGACCAAGAATCAGTTAAGAGAGCAAGAAGATCGCCAGTAGAACGCCCCTTGCAGAACCCATACTGGCGATCAGATAGAAGGTTAAAAGTGGAAAGGTGCTTTTGAATCTTCCGGTTAAGGATTGATTCAAAAGCTTTAGATAGACAGGAAAGTAAAGCTATAGGGCGGTAGTTTGAGAGATTGGAACGGTCACCCTTCTTAGGCACAGGCTGTACGAAGGCGTACTTCCAGCGAGAAGAAAAGGTAGATGTTGACAGGCAGAGGCAAAAGAGTTTGACCAGGCAGGGTGTCAGCACGGAAGCACAGTTTTTAAGGACAATAGGTGGCACTCCATCAGGTCCATAAGCCTTCTGAGAGTTGAGGCCAGAGAGGGCATATAAAACATCATTAGGAAAAATCTTAATAACAGGCATAAAGGAGTCGGAGGGAGGATGAGGAAGAGGAATATGCCCAGAATCGTCCAGAGTGGAGTTGTTACAGAAAGTTTGAGCGAAGAGTTCAGCCTTAGACACAGAAGAGACGGCAGTGCTGTCGTCTGGGTTAAGAAGAGGCGGGAAAGAGGAAGAAGTGAAATTGGAGGAGATATTTTTGGCTAAGTGCCAGAATTCTCTGGAAGAATTAGAGAAAGCAAGGCGTTGACATTTGCTATGGATAGAGGAGTTTTTGGTAAGTCGAAGAATAGATTTGGCACGATTTCGGGCGGAAATGTAAAGGTCATGGTTAGCGGGAGTTCGAAGGCGCTGGTACCTTTTGTAAGCTGCCTCTCCATCTTTGACAGCACGAGAGCAAGCGTGATTAAACCAAGGCTTTTTAGCATGGGGAGTAGAGAAAGTACGTGGAATGTATGCCTCCATTCCTGAGACAATCACCTCTGTGATGCGTTATGCACACACAGAGGGGTCTCTATCCTGGAAGCAGTAATCATTCCACGGGAAATCGGAAAAGTACATCCTCAGGTCGTCCCACCAAGCTGAAGCAAAATGCCAGAAGCATCGCCTCTTCGGTGGGTCCAGAGGGTGTACAGGGGCGATAGGACATAATACAGAAATAAGGTTGTGATCGGAGGAGCCCAACGGAGAGAACAGTTTGACAGCGTAAGCAGAAGGGTTAGAGGTAAGGAAGAGGTCTAGTATGTTGGGCCGGTCTCCAAGACGGTCGGGAATACGTGTAGGGTGCTGAACCAACTCCTCTAGGTCATTAAGGAGAGCAAAGTTGTCATGCTGACTGCTCTTTTGAACTTGCTAACCGCATGCCTCCCCCCCCTCCCGCGGCCTCGCCACACACGACTTTCTACTCAAGCTCATCCCTTTACTGTCCAAATCCTTAACGCAAGAGTTAACCAGCATCTTCACTCTTTCATCCCTCACGCTGGTAAACTCTGGAACAATCTTCCTTCATCTGTATTCCCTCCTGCCTACGACTTGAACTCTTTCAAGAGAAGAATACCAGGACACCTCTCCTCCCGAAATTGACCTATTTTTCGGCCACTACTCTAACTCTTTATTGGAGCAGTGAGTAGCGGGCTTTTTTTCACATTTGGTACCTTTTTTATGCCCTTGAACTGACTCCTCTGCTGTAAAAAAAAAGAATTGTAGACCTTGTTCACTATCTCTGATACACTTTACTGCCATATCTTCAACTGCTTGCAACATTTATATCGTAACACTCTCGCTTCCTGCTGCCTTTCCTCTCTTCAGGTCTTTCATTGCCCATTTTACTTCAGTCTAAAATTTCTAGGCCTTCATTTCCTTCGGCCGTGTCATCCATCTCTGGTCTCTCATCACTAAACAGCTCTCTTATAATAATAATATTATATTCACTCCATCTTTGTCCCGCCTTCTCTGCATCCATCAAGACTGTCCCATCTTTCTTTTTCACAGCACCGCCTTTATTCCACTTCCGTGTCTGACTTCCTAACTAACAGGGAAATGAGGACGATAATCAGGGACAGGGTTTCCAACTGGTGCCCTGTGATGAGTGGAGTCCCGCAAGGTTCGGTGTTGGCAACAATAATGTTTCCTGTTTATATGAAATATGGTGGATGGAGTGTCCAGCTATGTGAGTTTGTTTGCAGATGATGCAAAACTATTGAGACGAGTGAATTGTGTGAAGGACTGTGAGGCATTGCAACGGACCTGGATAGAATATGGGAGTGGAGTGGTACATGGCAGATGGAATTCAACCTCGGGAAATGTAAAAAAAAAATGGAGTTTGGTAGGAGTGGCAGAAGATGTGAATATGATTATAAGATGGGAAGTAAGATAATATGCAGAGGAGTGGAGGAAAAAGATTTGGGAGTGACTCTCAGAGAATATGTCACCGGACAAACACATCAACAGGATAACATGACAAACTCTGAATTTGCTGAGGAACATAAGGACGGCATTTGTATACTTGGATGAGAAGATGATGAAGAAAATAATAATCCCAATGATAAGGGCAAAGTTAGAGTATGCAAAAGTGGTCTGGTCTCCTCACGAAAAGAAGAACATAAAGAAGCTGGAAAGAGTGCAGAGAGTGGCAACTAAGATGGTACCGAAACTTCGAGATCGGACTTATGAGGAGAGACTATATAGCATGGGGCTCACAACACTGGAGAGAGGAAGAGAAAGAGGAGATCTGATAGCGGTGTACAGGGTGGCGAGCGGAATGGAGCATTTGGACAGAGAGGACCTGTGTGTGTGGAACGAGAGAGAAACAAGAGGACATGGAAAGAAGTTGAGGGCGACTACGTGTAGGAGAGATGTGAAAAAGTTTACCTTCCCAAACAAAAACATTGAGCTATGGAATAGACTGAAGGAGAAGGTGGTTTGTGCAAGAAACATTCATGATTTAAAGAAAAGTTGGATAAGAGTGGATATGGAGACGGGACAGCGCGAACATAGCTCTTTTCCCGTATGTCACAACTAGGTAAATACAACTGGGTAAATACCCACGCACGCGCACGCGCGTTGAGAGTGGGCGGAGATTGAGAGCCAGCCGGCGAATCAGCGAGGAGTGTGGCGCGGCATTAGAAAACCGTAGCTACCTTCCTAAATGTGCGGCCGGCATATCATACCAGGCCCGTGGACTCGTAGCCGCGCGCTGCCCACCACACTGCGGAGGCACATTATCAGCAACCCCGGTAAATGTGTCGCCAATATCAGCCAAGACTGATTGTTGTAATAAAACGTATGTAATAACGTAAATACATCGCTTCATTGACTCATATACTTGACAGCAGCAGAGTAGAAGCTGTAGTCAGAAGTCTGGTGGCCACGGTAATGGTGGCGGCGAAGGAACGCCCGAACTTATATAATTAGTCGAGCAGTGTGTGTGTGTGTGTGTGTGTGTGTGTGTGTGTGTGTGCAATAATGACAGCGTACAAAGGCAATCTTATCCACACACTGGTTATTCCCTCTGGCCCACCATATGATGATATACAGGGGAGGAAGAGAGGCGCCAAAGCCAGTGCCAGTCGAAACAGACGGGGAGAGTGCGTCGTAGTTTTCTCTCCACTCCAGCCAAAAAACGTCCTTACAAATGATGTACAAGCGCAAGGCAACCAGAAATAGTCATCAACATCAAGAGGGCTTATTGAGCGGCCAACTCAGAAAACAAGCAAAAGAGTAGCGTAGAAGCGAGGTATTTAGAGATAGAAGCGAGCGGGTGTGCGGGACCAGACGCCTTATCATTCTTCAGTAAGTCAACAAGGTATACACAATAAAACGTGATTAATAAATACAAATGGCAAGACAGGGATGAAATGGAAAAAAATCTTTAGGAGTCAATATCTCGAAAAGTAGTTTTTTTAATTTTAAAAAAATCACAAAATCGAAAAAAAGACTGACCGACTTTTGTTAGGTATCATTTAAAAATACAACTAAAGGACAATTTTTGCTATTGATAAAATGTCTAAAAATGTCAAAAGAAAACGGGACACAGTGAAGAAAATCGTGACAATTTTTTTTTTCGATGACAAAACAAAAAGTCCAAAATTTTATCAATGCGAAATGTAGATAGGTAAACAAAGTTTCTATGTTTTTTTTTTTCATAGCGATTAACTGAAAAAATAAAGTATACGAAACAAACAAAAACAAAAAAACCCTCCTTGTTTGAGTCTCCTTGTTGGTGGTAGCGAGTGTTCTAAGTGCTAATCGGTTCACGGATAAAGAAAGTCATATCCGCCAGGGTTACTTTATTGGACGGAAATCACAAAGGTCATTAAGACAAGGACAACACATAGGATAGGTGTTTGATTGTGTATGCGTTTGTGTGAATGTTGTTTGTGTAGGTTAACATTTAAGTGAGGGTGTATGTGTATAACAATGTGTACGAGTGGACGACAAGAGAACGTGGACGGACAGTCAAAGGTAAACGAATACAAGGAAATTTAACGATGAAGACGCGACAAGACAGACTGGCAAACACAGTGACGATGGACATTACATGAAAACACTGAGAATCTTAGTCTCTCTTTGCAGCACCCCATTTTCTTGTCACTGAGGGGAAGGAACACGGAATTTGAGCGGTGACTGCTACATCCTCACCCTAATTTAATGGAAATTCACAGAGTATCACACCTTTACACCAACAAAAAACATACTAAGATTTCAAAGCTAATGGACGTACCATATAAACAGGAGGACACCCCGTAGTCGCCCCCCTTAAAATTTTCTACCGATGAGATTATTACTATTTACGGTAAAAGTCAATAAACACGAACACACACACAAAAAGAAAAGAGTAGAGAAACCCTCCAATCGCTGCTCCTGCAAATATAAACAGGAGTGGCCAGAAGAAACACTGATGAATCATTATAGTGTATACCGATGTAAGTTTAGTGTATACAGTTGTAAGTCCTTGAACACTGTGTAAGACTACCCGTGTTATTTATTTACTTTTTTACGTATTAGCCTATAGCTGGGGTAGGCTTTCTTGGTGTTAACAAACATTTAACTTGACGGATTTAAAGGGCTTTAAACTTCTCGCCGGAGATTAAATAGTCCCCTGAGGCATCGCCCCCACTTTACGTTTTCCAAATACTCAATATCCTAGAAAGTGAAATTTTTCACCAAACCTGCTTGCATTTGCATTGTCACCCTTACACTGCCAAGCTGCCGTTCGTGCGGGCATCTCACACGCTACAAACCTTCCCGGCCTTCCCGTCATAACCGCACCCTCCTTTCATCCACATATTTATATTCTGTTAAGTTCCTGTACGTGAAACTGTATTATATTTTGTAGTGGAATGCCTATAGTTAGGCATATGAATATAATTTACTTTATACCTTAGGCACATGACAAACATATTTTCTGAAAAATAGTAATAGCGATGTTTAGCCTAATTTATGTATGTTTCATATACATTATTTCCCTATGTAGGCTACTCCCTCCCCCAAAAAGGGTGCATATATCATCATCAATACAGTACTTCATTGTTATATTACATAATCAAACGTAACAATGGAGCACTGTAATTTTGAGGAGCAGCAATGTAGAATTTATTTCCTGTAAAAATTTCGTCTTCGAATGCAGCAACTCCTTGCTGCGAGTGCGTTCGAATCTTTGGCAAAAGCCTATAAAATAGTATGTACAGTCGTGGGACGCAAGTGTTGACACAGTTTCCAAAATGTTTCGGACGCCGCTAGCGAAAGACGGCAACTATCCAGCAAAACTACATTCGAGTTATATGTAACGTGTGTGTGTGTGTGTGTGTGTGTGTGTGTGTGTGTGTGTGTGTGTGTGTGTGCAAGGACCAACGAGTGTGTGTGGGTGTGAGATATTATTTAAGGATTTTTCTTACGAAACTGA
Organism: Eriocheir sinensis; assembly: GCF_024679095.1. Classification (NCBI taxonomy): domain Eukaryota; kingdom Metazoa; phylum Arthropoda; class Malacostraca; order Decapoda; family Varunidae; genus Eriocheir; species Eriocheir sinensis. The sequence continues at coordinate 19,524,103 of NC_066531.1, read as the reverse complement.
GAGCATTAACTGCACGACGATTATGTTTCTTTAAAAAAATATGTTATGAATGCTCTTGTTCCCACTAGTGAACGCCCTGTAATAAGATTTTCTGCATTCCATAAGCTAAATACTTGCTTGGCTTTGGTCGTCAGTGTGCATTCTGGAGAGAGAGAGAGAGAGAGAGAGAGAGAGAGAGAGAGAGAGAGAGAGAGAGAGAGAGATTAATTTCTCTTAAGAAAAAAAGTTACTGCAAAATAACAGCCTACTTTTCTTAAATGCATATATATACTGGTGATCTCCTAGCCTTCTTACCTGATTCTTAGTCATCCTCTCTTAGCCGTTTCGGTGAAACTTTTGCTATTGCGCTGGACATATCAAAAGCTTTTGATAGGGTCTGGCACAAATCTTTGCTTTCTAAACTACCCCCCTACGGTTTCTATCCTTCTCTCTGTACCTTTATCTCCAGTTTCCTTTCTGACCGTTCTATTTCTGCCGTGGTAGACGGTCACTGTTCTTCCCCTAAATCTATTAACAGTGGTGTCCCACAGGGTTCTGTCCTATCTCCCACTCTTTTTCTGTTGTTCATTGATGATCTTCTTACCAAAACGAACTGTCCTATCCATTCCTACGCCGATGATTCCACTCTGCATTACTCAACTTCTTTTAATAGAAGACCCACCCTTCAGGAACTTAACGACTCAAGGCTGGAGGCTGGAGGCAATTTCCAATTGGGGCAAGAAGAACCTGGTGTCCTTCAACGCCTCAAAAACACAGTTTCTCCACCTATCCACTCGACACAATCTTCCAAATAACTATCCCATATTCTTTGACAACACCCAGCTATCACCTTCCTCAACACTAAACATCCTCGGTCTATCCTTAACTCAAAATCTCAACTGGAAACTTCATATCTCATCTCTTACTAAATCAGCTTCCTAGAGGCTGGGCGTTCTGTACCGTCTCCGCCAGTTCTTCTCCCCTGCACAGTTGCTGTCCATATACAGAGGCCTTGTCCGCCCTCGTATGGAGTATGCATCTCATGTGTGAGGGGGCTCCACTCACACAGCTCTTCTGGACAGAGTGGAGGCAAAGGCTCTTCGTCTCATCAGCTCTCCTCCTCATACTGATAGTCTTCTACCTCTTAAATTCCGCCGCAATGTTGCCTCTCTTTCTATCTTCTATCGATATTTCCACGCTGACTGCTCTTCTGAACTTTCTAACTGCATGCCTCCCCCACTCCCGCGGCCCCGCTGCACTCGACTTTCTACTCATGCTTATCCCTATACTGTCCAAACCCCTTATGCAAGAGTTAACCAGCATCTTCACTCTTTCATCCCTCACGCTGGTAAACTCTGGAACAATCTTCCTTCATCTGTATTTCCTCCTGCCTACGACTTGAACTCTTTCAAGAGGAGGGTATCAGGACACCTCTCCTCCCTCATTTGATCTTCATTTCGGCCACCTCTTTTGTTTCTTTTTTAGGAGCAGCGAGTAGCGGGCTTTTTTTTTGTGTGTGTGTGCCCTGAGCTATATATATATATATATATATATATATATATATATATATATATATATATATATATATATATATATATATATATATATATATATATATATATATATATATATATATATATATATATATATATATATATATATATATATATATATATATATATATATATATATATATATATATATATATATATATATATATATATATATATATATATATATATATATATATATATATATATATATATATATATATATATATATATATATATATATATATATATATATATATATATATATATATATATATATATATATATATATATATATATATATATATATATATATATATATATATATATATATTTTCGTCGCGGGCTATTGAGCCGTTAGGCTTTTGCCCTGGTGGAGGCCTGGTGGTCAGCCCAGCCCGTTGTGGCGCAGACGAGTGTTTATAGTGGCGCCATCTTGTTTTGGCTCATACTGCATCATGGAGCTCATATTTGAGCTTCTCTTTGGAGAGGTAATGTAGAGTCCGGGTTGATAGGTGGTTTTCAGCTCAGCATGTGGATAGTCTCTGGATTCGTACCCGCGTCCCTCCTGGATCTCCCGGACGGGGCACCGGCACGCTAACCACTCACCCACCGCTTCCTCTAATATCTATTTATCTATCTATCTATCTATCTATTTATCTATCTATCTATATACCCACAGTGATCTGCAAGCCCGTACGTGAATAACACACACACACACACACACACACACACACACACACACACACACACACACACACACACACACACACACACACACACACACCTACAAACAAACAAATAAACAAACACACACACACACACACACACACACACACATATATATATATATATATATATATATATATATATATATATATATATATATATATAGATATATAGATAGATAGATAGATAGATAAATAGATAGATAGATAGATAGATAGATAAAGAGAGAGAGAGAGAGAGAGAGAGAGAGAGAGAGAGAGAGAGAGAGAGAGAGATACGGATCTGCAAGACCATACGTGAATAACACACACACACACACACACACACACAGTGTGTCGCGGTGGCTGAACAGATAGCGAGACGGCCCCGCGTTCAGGAGGACGCGAGTTCAATCCCCGACCGGTGCCACCAAGCTGGGATTTTTCTACCGCCGCCGAGTGGCTTAAAACTACCCACATGCTGTCCAGAAGACCACCTATCAACCCGGACTCTAGATTCTAGGATTAAAGATGAGCTCCGGGAGGGCAGCATGAGCCAATGCAAGATGGCGCCACTATAAACACTCGCCTGCGCCAGAACGGGCTGGACCGACCATCAGGCCCTACCGGGAAGAAACCTTGGATCGACCATCAGGATCCACCGGGAAGAAGCCTACCGGCGCAATAGGCCAAGACGTAAAAAAAAAAAAAAAAAAAAAAAACACACACACACATATATATGTATATGTGTGTGTGTTTGTTTGTTTGTTTGTTTGTTTGTTTGTATATGTGTGTGTGTGTGTGTGTGTGTGTGTGTGTGTGTGTGTGTGTGTGTTATTCACGTACGGGCTTGCAGATCATTGTGGATCCCTGTGAGCCACCATCCTCTGGGAGCGACCTTTGAGCTCATTATATGACCGGTCTATGGATGGGAATGAAGCCAATACACACACTCACTCTCCGGGCTACGAGATCACAAAATCTCGATTTACATCCGGTATCAAATCATTGCCATGTGAAGTGGGGTTACACATGAAAGGAATGAATGCCCAAGTTTTTCCGTCCAGCCAGGGAATCGAACCCGGGTTCTTTTACGTGCGTGTGTGTGTAATTCACCTCCTCTTGGTATGCTGCGGGTCTCTCTCGAGACAGCCAGCCGTTCCCCTACGGAAGAGCACAGAGCTCAGTGTGTTTGTGTGTGTGTGTGTGTGTGTTTACAACATAATATAGTAATTGTGTTTCCACCTTTTCGGATTACCTAAACTCTGATAATATAATCGTGTTCAGGAGAATTATATGTGTCAGCTGTTATTATTTACTTTTTCAACGCCTTGGTAATTCTGTAAAAATAATCCAAATAAAGTAAAGTTTGGTAAACATTTATAACAACCGCTTTGACCTATCTTTATACTCGCCTTATGTTATTTATATTTGTGAATTTGAAATTTATTCATTACAGTTTCAATGCACTACCATCCTAAGTTTATTGATGAAAGAAAGAAGTAACTATTACGCGAGATAGTGAACCACAGAGAATACTGAAAACTTGAAATGCGGAAAGTCCAGCGGATGGAAGGCGAGAAGGGACGCACTGAAGTTATCCTTCCACCTCAGAAAAGATTGCAAACGTACGTGTTGCCGTACATAAGAAATTAAATTGCCGTGCCAGAGCTTATTCTGTCAATCATTTATTGGTACACAGCACAACAAACACATCGACCCCAGAAAAGTTGTAGCTATTTAGTGAAACATGTCATTGGGATCTGTAATGCAACTTCCTCACTAAATAGCTACAAACTTTTCTGGGGTCGATGTGTTTGTTGTATATATGTAACATTAAATGTTTGACAGAAGAAGCTCTGACACGGCAATTTCATCTCTTATATACGACAACACGTTTGCAATCTATTTCGAGTTGAAGGAATAACTTATAGTGCGTCCTTCTCCTTCTTCCGAGGCGTTTCAGGAGAACTTTCAGCTGCGTACGAAGACAATATATATATATATATATATATATATATATATATATATATATATATATATATATATATATATATATATATATATATATATAAATATGTAAATAAATTATGCTGCCTAGTTTATTGTAATTGTTGTAGAATGATAAAATGTGCTTGTTTATAAGATCAAATGACTAAAGGACAAAGTACAGTCCTACTGGAGAGGTAATTCAAAATAATATAATATCCAATAGCCTAATCTCGCTCGTGCCGACATCGTCAAAAGTAGCTTTATGTATAGTTCATTCTTTTACAGACTATCCATTACTAACAAGCATATAAGGTTTCGAATGATGAAGTTTAATTATTGAGGATGGTTACCTATGAAAAAATACACCGTAATAATTATTATAAACGCACAGTGATGGAACAAAATAAAGGGTGTGTGAAAAGCCACCCGGGCGGCTCATGGCAGTCTACTAGCCAAGCCACCCGGGCGGCTCCGGCTCTATAAGGGTGGTGGGAGAGCTTTGGCATGGCATGATAGGCGGATAAGCGGCGCTGGCATGCGTTATCAGGTGGGTTACGACTATGATAACAGGTGATTAACGATCACCCACACCTATAGGCTAGCCTATGGCTGAAACGGGAACGGGGAAATTAGGATCATAACCTCGCACCGCACCGTGCCGTGCCCATGCTCAGGTTACAGGCCAAGAACCTTGTCGTGCAGGAAGGAGACTTACAGAGCACAAGGTTATTCTAACGAGCAAGTCACGTCTGCCGCAAGGAACACAAGCGACAAAGGTCCTCAGGATTTGAATAATAATCACAAGGGAAGTGTGGCGACGACAGCAAGCAACTTACCTTTAGTGAAGACGGAAGATAAATGCTACTTAAAATCCTTATCGTATGGTTTTTATACCAATGTTTTATTTTCGAGGATGTACTTTGATTATCAATAATGATAAGATAAAATTACCGCTGACATGCTGAAAAAACATCAAGGTTTCTTGCACGCTTGGAGCAGGTGCTCATTGTTCTAGTGACCGAGTGTCTCAAATTTTCATTCAACTTCATTTTCTTAGACGTGAAGAATTAGTCTTCACACAAATTTTAAACTTTTTGATCGGTAATTACCTTGGATATAATACTGCCAGGTCAGGTTATCTGTACGCCCTGATCCATTACAAAAGTATTTAACTTTTTGTCCTGATGGTCCCGTTCTGGCGCAGACGAGTGTTTATATTGGCGCCATCTTGCATTGGCTCATGCTGCCCTCCCAGAGCTCATCTTTGATCCTAGAATCTAGAGTCCGGGTTGATAAGTGGTCTTCTGGACAGCATGTGGGTAGTTTTAAGCCACTCGGCGGCGTCTGAAAAATCCCATCTTGGTGGCACCGGGCGGGGATTGAACTCGCGTCCTCCTGAACACGGGGGCGTTCCTCTGACGACTCAGCCACCGCCTCCCCAGAAATATATATATATATATATATATATATATATATATATATATATATATATATATATATATATATATATATATATATATATATATGTCCACAACCTTGACTCCTCTGAATTTTCTACCATCTGGCTAAGACTTCATTGTCATTCTATTACTAAATACATCTGTGCTATTTATCTCTCATCTAACTCAACCAACTATGTAAAATTCTTTGACTATTTGAATTCTAAAGTGGAGCACATCTTGACCCACTCTCCCTTCGCTGAAATCTCCATCCTAGGAAATTTCAATGTTCACCACCAGCTTTGGCTTTCATCCTCTTTCACTGACCATCCTGGTGAACAAGCGTACAACTTTGCTATCCTCAACGACCTAGAGCAGTTGGTCCAGCACCCTACTCATATTCCCTACCGTCTTGGAGACCGGCCCAACATTCTAGACCTCTTCCTTACCTTAAACCTTTATGCTTATTCTGTCAAACTGTTCTCTCCGTTGTGCTCCTCCCATCACAATCGTATTTCTGCATCCTGTCCTATCGCTCCTGTACACCCTCTGGACCCATCGAAGAGGCGATGCTTCTGGCATTTTGCTTCAGCTCGGTGGGACGACCTGAGGATGTATTTTTCCGATTTCCCGTGGAATGATTATTGCTTCCAGGATAGAGACCCGTCTGTGTGTGCTCAGCGCATCACAGAGGTGATTGTCTCTGGAATGGAGGCATACATTCCTCGTTCTTTCTCTACTCCTCACGCTAAAAAGCCTTGGTTCAATCGCGCTTGTTCTCGTGCTGTCAGTGATAGAGAGGTAGCTCACAAAAGGTACCAGAGCCTTCAAACTAATGCTAATTATGAACTTTACATTTCTGCCCGAAATCGTGCCAAATCTATTCTGCAACTAACCAAAAATTCTTTCATTAATAGAAAATGCCAAAACCTTGCTTTCTTTAACTCTTCCCGTGACTTCTGGCATCTAGCCAAAAATATATCCTCCAACTTCACTTCTTCATCTTTCCCTCCACTCCTCAGTCCTGACGGAAACACTGCCGTCTCATCTATCTCTAAGGCTGAACTCTTCTCTCAGACTTTTTCTAAAAACTCCACTCTGGACGATTCTGGGCAAATTCCTCCTACTCATCCCCCCTCTGACTCCTTTATGCCTGTTATAAAGATTCTTCAAAATGATGTTTTCTATGCCCTCTCTGGCCTCAATCCTCAGAAGGCTTATGGACCTGATGGAGTGCCTCCTATTGTCCTTAAAAACTGTGCCTCCGTGCTGTCACCCTGCCTGGTCAAACTCTTAAAAACTCTTAAAAAAGCCAAAGTTGTACCACTACTTAAATCAGGCAGTAGATCCGATATTAAAAACTATAGACTTATTTCAGTACTTCCAGCATTTAGCAAGGTTTTTGAAAAAGTTATTACTTCCCGTCTTGTAATTTTTTTTTGAAAACAATAATCTACTCACAGACTACCAGCATGGGTTTAGGGCAGGTCGTTCCACAGGAATAGCTATTTTACAGTTCATATCTAATGTATATCAGTATTTAGAAAAGTAACATTATTTAATTGGAATATTTTTAGATTTATCTAAGGCATTCGATACACTGACTCACAAAATTTTATTGAGTAAGCTAAGTCACTATGGCGTTAGAGGTATTCCCTTAAAACTATTTGAAAGTTATTTAACCAATAGGTCACAAGCTGTATATTGCAACGTCACGTATTCTTCTTTTAGGGCAATCGACAAGGGTGTACCGCAGGGATCAATATTAGGACCGGTACTCTTTCTCATCTATATAAACGACATTGTTAATGTAAGTTCTAAATTCAAATATACGATTTATGCTGACGATACAAATCTTTTATTAGATAATGTAAACATTAACGATCTTCATATAAATTTAGGTACAGAACTAGAAAAAAATAATTATTGGACTAATATTAATGAATTGAGTCAGAATATTGCAAAAACTAATTACATATTTTTTTCAAAATCGTTCATTACAATATAACATTCCTCCTATAACCATAGAGGGAAACACATTAGACATAGTAAATTTCACAAGATTTTTGGGTGTTTACATAGATGAGAATATGAATTGGAATCAACATATTTCATTTGTCACAAATAAATTAGCAAGGATGTGCGGTATTTTATACAGAGTCCGAAATAATCTCACACCTGAATCCCTCACTGGTATTTATTACACACTTTGTTATCCCCATCTCACCTATTGTGCATCAGTCTGGACCTGTAAGAAAATATCAGTAGCTCAAAATAAAAAAAATAGGTGTATATTCTATATGAGTAGGTTTGAGTCAACACGAAATATAATTAATACACAAAATTTTCTTAGTTTTTCAAATATTCATAAATATTTTTTATTGTTAAGCATTTACAAGTGCCTTACACAGTATTGTGGAGGTCAGCCTTTCAGACTGGTACACACATCATACAACATTCGAGGTAATGATATCAATCTCATATGTCCACAGTTCAGAACTTCTCTCTTTAAGCACAGTATATTATACTCAGGTCCCCAAATGTGGAATTCATTGCCTCTACATATTAAGACTCTTCTCAATCATATAAATTTATCCATTTTTTAAAAATCTGTGAAAACTTATTTATATAATTGTCAAAGTAGTAATCAAATGTATTGTGTGGTATGAACTTAGTTTCACAAGTGTAATGTTCATTATTATTATTATTATTATTATTATTATTATTATTATAATTGATATTGTTATTGTTATTCTCAGCAACATATTATTATAATTATTCTTATTGTTCTATACGTTAGTTAATAATATATTAGTTACCAATTTTGTGCCAATGTAAACATTAAATAAAATAATATAATTACATGTCTGTCGGGAAGCTTCGGCTTGACAGGCTGTGCCATTGCCATGTTTTATGTTATGCTTATATATAACAATATTCTTATATTTTAAAGGCAATAAATATTTACTTACTTACTTACTTTCGACTCTGCCTGTCAACACCTACCTTTCATTCTTGCTGGAAGTATGCCTTTATGCAGCCTGTGCCTAAGAAGGGTGACCGCTCCAATCCCTCAAACTACCGTCCTATAGCTTTACTTTCTTGTCTATCTAAAGCTTTTGAATCAATCCTTAACCGGAAGATTCAAAAGCACCTTTCCACTTCTGACCTTCTATCTGATCGCCAGTATGGGTTCCGCAAGGGGCGTTCTACTGGTGATCTCCTAGCCTTCTTAACTGACTCCTGGTCATCCTCTCTTCGCCGTTTCGGTGAAACCTTTGCTATTGCGCTGGACATATCAAAAGCTTTTGATAGGGTCTGGCACAAATTTTTGCTTTCCAAACTACCCTCCTACGGTTTCTATCCTTCTCTCTGTACCTTTATCTCCAGTTTCCTTTCTGACCGTTCTATTTCTGCTGTGGTAGACGGTCACTGTTCTTCCCCTAAATCTATTAACAGTGGTGTCCCACAGGGTTCTGTCCTATCTCCCACTCTTTTTCTGTTGTTCATTGATGATCTTCTTTCCAAAACGAACTGTCCTATCCATTCCTACGCCGATGATTCCACTCTACATTACTGAACTTCTTTTAATAGAAGACCCAACCTACAGGAACTTAACGACTCAAGGCTGGAGGCTGCAGAACGCTTAGCCTCAGACCTTACTATTATTTCCGATTGGGGCAAGAGGAACCTGGTGTCCTTCAACGCCTCAAAAGCACAGTTTCTCCACCTATCCACTCGACACAATCTTCCAAACAACTATCCACTATTCTTTGAAAACACCCAGCTATCACCTTCCTCAACACTAAACATCCTCGGCCTATCCTTAACTCAAAATCTCAACTGGAAACTTCATATCTCATCTCTTACTAAATCAGCTTCCTCGAGGCTGGGCGTTCTGTACCGTCTCCGCCAGTTCTTATTCCCCGCACAGTTGCTGTCCATATACAGGGGCCTTGTCCGCCCTCGTATGGAGTATGCATCTCATGTGTGGGGGGGCTCCACTCACACAGCTCTTCTGGACAGAGTGGAGGCTAAGGCTCTTCGTCTCGTCAGCTCTCCTCATACTGATAGTCTTCTACCTCTTAAATTCCGCCGCAATGTTGCCTCTCTTTCTATCTTCTATCGATATTTCCACGCTGACTGCTCTTCTGAACTTGCTAACTGCATGCCTGCCCCCCTCCCGCGGCCCCGCTGCACTCGACTTTCTACTCATGCGCCTCCCTATACTGTCCAAACCCCTTATGCAAGAGTTAACCAGCATCTTCACTCTTTCATCCCTCACGCTGTTAAACTCTTGAACAATCTTCCTTCATCTGTATTTCCGCCTGCCTACGACTAGAACTCTTTCAAGAGGAGGGTATCAGGACATCTCTCCTCCCGTATTTGATCTTGCTTTCGGCCACCTCTTTTGTTTCTTTTTTAGGAGCAGCGAGTAGCGGGCTTTTTTTTGTATTATTGTTTTCTTTTTTTGTGTGCCCTTGAGCTGCCTCCATTGTTGTAAAAAAAAATATATATATATATATATATATATATATATATATATATATATATATATATATATATATATATATATATATATATATATCAGAGCTGGGCACTTCTGATCATCAGTCCGATAATCCGATCTTCCGATCTGATCGGAACAGCAATTGGCGATCGGAATGCAAAGATTGGATCATCTTTGTAAAAGGTAATCGGACTGTGGAGATCGGAACTTCACAAACTAACTTCCGATCACCGATCACAGAAAAGAAAGTGGTCAACGTTGTCATGGCAAGAAGTGACTGTGGACTTACAATTTTTTTTATACACGTTGCTAAATAGTTACTTCAATAAGCGTCTTTATTTATAAAATTAAGCGATAATTATTGATCGTTAATTTATTTAATCCTTGTAAGGCATCGTGAACGAGACGCGCAAGCGCAAAGTCGCTTTATTTGCTTGGCGGGACTTAATTGTTACACGACGCCATGACAGTGTGGTGTGAGCTGCAGTAGTGGGCTTCCGTTCACTCCAGCAACCGAGTGGCCAGCCCCAGTTGTCAGTTATGCATTTTCTGTTGCAGTGTTACCATCCTCTAATGGCGGCAGCGTCAGTTCCTTTTCGGGAAACCAACAAGACCTAAGCTAAAAGGGGGGCTTCGCCCCGCCTCGACCCCCCACCTTCTTAACCGGGGAGGCTTTCCTTCCTCGACCGCCCCTCCCCCAACCCGTCGGGCTCCCCCCGCAACAAGAGGAGGAGGAGGAATGAGGTCTCGCGAGACAGCGCAACATGCCGCCCGGACCACGGCACCAAACTTACGCCTCATACCCCTCCCATCCAACAACTTATCTAACCTCTTCTTGAATGTGTCTATCGTGTTGGCGCTCACCACATGACTTCTACGTCTGTTCCACTCATCCACCACTGTTGGTTAACCAATTCTTGCCTATGTCTTAGTTGAACCTGAACTTATCCAACTTAAACCCATTGCTACGTGTCCTACCCGGTGTGGTGTCATCTGCCATCCTCGTATCCTAAGACATCCCATCCAATCTGCGCATGCGCGGGATTTGTTTACAAACAAAGGGTGGATGAATGGACCGTATTAGCTATACAGGCACCGCCACATGTGGCCACTCGGTTCCCGGACATTTCACCGACGGACATTTCACCAACGCACATTTGGCCGAACTGATATTTGGCCGACTGACATTTGGCCGAACAGACATTTGGCCGAACTGACATTTGGCCGACAGACATTTGGTCGAAGAGAAATGGAATTATTTTTGTTTATTTTAATACATCTCTTGATTCAGCGCCACTATGTTTTCCATTGTATACAATATTATATGATATGATGAGAGCCATAATATTGCCTTAGTGTACTGCATCGCCAAGAACAAAAAAAAGCAACTTATGACTTGATTTTTAACACCCTGAAACAAGTAAGATCAGGTCTTGATCCAGTGTCAGTCACCATTGATTATGAAAAGGCGGCTCTTAATATCATTTCTGTATGTTTCCCAAACACAAACATTTATGGATGCTTTCTTCATTTTGGGCAGTGTTTGTGAAAAAATATACACACATTTGGACTCCAGGCTTTGTGTACTTACCCCTAAAATGCACTGACTCAAATCTGTTTAAGGTTTAGAATTTGTGTCAGTTAGTGATGTTGTTGTCTCATCTCTAGATGATGAAACTTATGAATAAGCTTTTTTTTTTCTCTCTGACTTTCTTGGCTACTTTGAAGCAACATGGATTAGTGTTATACAACGTGGATGACGACGAAGACCAGCGTTTGAATTCAGTGTGTGGAACACAACAGAGAGAACCACAAAAGGCATTCCATGGACAACAAACTCTCTAGAAGTATGGCACAGGGCGTTTGAGCAGTGAATGGCAATCACCCACCCCACTCTTTGCCGTCTAGTTTCAAATCTAAGAAAAGAGCAGTCGGATTGGGAGTTAACAACTGAGCAGGTAGTATCAGAAGTAGAGTTAAGAAAACCAAAGAAGAAGCACCCGTTATTAACAAAAGACTGAAGTCTATCACCGAGAAGTATAATGAGTATCAGATAATTGATTTCATAAGGGCAATTGCCCACAATCTTTAAATACGCCTCAGTGGTCTAGTGGTCAGCGTGCCTGGCTTCTACTCCGTGGGCACGGGTTCGAATCCCGGTCCGGGCAGTCGGCGTGCAGCTCACTCAGCAGTTCATCCTCCCTCTCGGGCTGGTCGATAAATGGGTTCCTGGGGAAACCTGGGGAAGGTAAACTGTGGTAATCCGGAAGTCAGACTGGCCCTGTGTCCCGGGGTAATGGGCTCCCTCCCACCACAGGCTCGAGGGCCAATGTTACGGAGATGAGCACTGAGGCCACGCGCTGCTACAGCGTATGCCCCCAACTTTACCTTTACCTTAAAATATGTACGAACTTTAAATTTTATAATACATCTTTTTTAACAAATTTCCTAACAATTGATATCATTTAAACTTTTGTTTCATACAATTTTTATCTAATTCTCTTCGGCCAAATGTCTGTCGGCCAAGTGTCCGTTCGGCCATATATCCGTTCAGCCAAATGTCTGTCGGCCAAATGTCAGTTCGGCCAAATGTCCGTCGGTCATCTGTCCGGCCACGGGCCACTCAACTCCAAGGTGAATTTTCCATAGAGTTCAAGGTTTTTTTTTTTTTTTTTTTTACAACAAAGGAGGCAGCTCAAGGGCACAAAAAGAAAAGAAAACAATAATAAAAAAAATCTCGCTACTCGCTGCTCCTAAAAAAGAAACAAAAGAGGTGGCCGAAAGCAAGGTCATATACGAAAGGAGAGGTGTCCTGATACCCTCCTCTTGAAAGAGTTCAAGTCGTAGGCAGGAGGAAATACAGATGAAGGAAGATTGTTCCAGAGTTTACCAGCGTGAGGGATGAAAGAGTGAAGATGCTGGTTAACTCTTGCAAAAGGGGTTTGGACAGTTTAGGGATGAGCATGAGTAGAAAGTCGAGTGCAGCGGGGCCGCGAGAGGGGGGGAGGCATGCAGTTAGCAAGTTCAGAAGAGCAGTCAGCGTGGAAACATCGATAGAAGATAGAAAGAGAGGCAACATTGCGGCGGAATTTAAGAGGTAGAAGACTATCAGTATGAGGAGGAGAGCTGATGAGACGAAGAGCCTAAGCCTCCACTCTGTCCAGAAGAGCTGTGTGGAGCCCCCCCAAACATGAGATACATACTCCATACGAGGGCGGACAAGGCCCCTGTATATGAACAGCAACTGTGCGGGGGAGAAGAACTGGCGGAGACGGTACAGAACGCCCAGCCTCGAGGAAGCTGATTTAGTAAGAGATGAGATATGAAGTTTCCAGTTGAGATTTTGAGTTAAGGATAGACCGAGGATGTTTAGTGTTGAGGAAGGTGACAGCTGGGTGTTGTCAAAGAATAGGTGATATTTGTTTGGAAGATTGTGTCGAGTGGATAGGTGGAGAAACTGTGTTTTTGAGGCATTGAAGGACACCAGGTTCCTCTTACCCCAATCGGAAATAATAGTAAGGTCTGAGGCTAAGCGTTCTGCAGCCTCCAGCCTTGAGTCGTTAAGTTCCTGTAGGGTGGGTCTTCTATTAAAAGAAGTTGAGTAATGCAGAGTGGAATCATCGGCGTAGGAATGGATAGGACAGTTCGTTTTGGAAAGAAGATCATCAATGAACAACAGAAAAAGAGTGGGAGATAGGACAGAACCCTGTGGGACACCACTGTTAATAGATTTAGGGGAAGAACAGTGACCGTCTACCACAACAGAAATAGAACGGTCAGAAAGGAAACTGGAGATAAAGGTACAGAGAGAAGGATAGAAACTGTAGGAGGGTAGTTTGGAAAGCAAAGATTTGTGCCAGACCCTATCAAAAGCTTTTGATATGTCTAGTGCAATAGCAAAGGTTTCACCGAAACGGCTAGGAGAGGATGACCAAGAGTCAGTTAAGAAGGCTAGATCACCAGTAGAACGCCCCTTGCGGAACCCATACTGGCGATCAGATAATCGTTGGCTTGGAGCGATGGTGGCACCAAGGCCTTGTATCATGGAGGCAGCCTTAGACGCATTCTAGTACATAGCTTGAGTTCTATGGAAGTGCTGCGTTGACAGTTCACTGATCAGTGGCCACGTGTGGCGCTGCCTGTATAGCCAATACGGTCCATTGCGACACAGTACCGTGTCTTTGTCGACTGCCTATCGCGATATGTCCCACCTGAGTTTTTTTTTTTTTTTCTTTTTAAAATTAAATGTTGACGTATGTTTTGAATTTAAAAATTGTTTGAAATATGAAAGCCTGCTCCCCTTGTATGTCGGTAAATGTGATAAATGAGATAATCTGCTCCCCTTGTATGTCGGTAAATGTGATGAGATAACCTGCTCTCCTTGTATTTTTTTTTTTTTTTCCTTTACGTCGTTGCCTGTTGCGCCATTAGGCATCTTCCTGGTGGGGCCTGATGGTCGGCCCAAGGCTTCTTCCAGGTGGGACCTGATGGTCGGCCCAGCCCGTTCTGGCGCAGGCGAGTGTTTATAGTGGCGCCATCTTGCATTGGCTCATGCTGCCCTCCGGAACTCGTTCTTGATTCGCTTGGACGGCTTCCTCTAGAGTCCGGGTTGATGGGTGGTCTTCAGGACAGCATGTGGGTAGTTTTAAGCCACTCGGCGGTGACTGAAAAATCCGAGTGGTAGCGTGGGGATTCGAACCCGCGTCGTCCATCACGCGGTGAATGTGGGCCCAGTACCCTACCAGTTCGGCCACCGCCTACCCTTAATGTCGGTAAATGTGATAAATGAGATAACCTGCTCCCCTTGTATGTCGGTAAATGTTATAAATTAGATAACCAGCACCCATTGTATGTCGGTATATGTGATAAATGAGATAACCTCCACCCCTTGTATGTCGGTAAATGTGATAAATGAGATAACCTGCACCCTTCCATGTCGAGATATGTGATAAATGAGATAACCTACACCCTTGTATGTCGGTAAATGTGATAAATGAGATAACCTGAACCCCTTGTATGTCGGTAAATGTGATAAATTAGATAATCTACACCCCTTGTACGTCGGTAAATGTGATGAGATAAACTGAACCCCTTATATGTCGGTAAATGTGATAAATAAGATAACCTACATCTCTTATAAGTCGGTAAATGTGATAAATGAGATAACCTGCACCCCTTGTATCTCGGTAAATGTGATTAATGATACCCTACACCCATTAAATGTCGGTAAATGTGATAAATGAGGTACCCTACACCCCTTGTATGTCGGTAAATGTGATAAATGAGGTAACTTTTTGTTTTGTTTACTTCTCAGCCTATAGCGCCAGTAGGCTTTCTTCAGGAGCCTGGTGGTCGGCCCAAGCCCGTCATGGTGCCGGCAATTTTTATAGTTTTTATAGCTAGTTATGCTTGGCTCATCCTGCCCCTGGAACTTATTTTTTATTCGCTTGTCCGGTTTCCTCAAGAAAGCGGGATGATGGGTGGTCTTCAGGATAGCCTGTGGGTAGTCTTAAGCGGCCCATACACGCTCAAATTTTTTGTCAAATTTTTTGATGTCAAATTATTTGACATGAATTTGATCGTGTGTGGCATAATTTGATGGCCTAAAAGGTTTGATGTCAAATCTTTTAATCATCTGATTTCAGTAGATATTTTTTGATTTGACATCAAATAATTTGTGCGTGTGTGGCAGCTAGCAATAGTTTGCGCAAATTAGTTAGTGATTGGACATAATCAGAGGAGGACGTATTTACGTTTATTTAGTATAGTCTTCTGAATCTTTTCATTTTGTTATCATTCACACTAATTTACTTTATACGAGTAATGAATGTTTTATTTTTGCATTATATATTTTTGTCAGAATGAGGTACATTTGAACATATATTGTTCATTTAAGAATTATGTATTTACGTTTATTTAGTATATTCATCTGAATCTTTTCATTTTGTTATCATTCACACTAATTTACTTATACGAGTAATGAATGTTTTTTTTTGCTTTACATATTTTTGTCAGAATGAGGTACATTTGAATATATATTGTTTATTTATGAATTATTTATTTATGTTTACTTAGTAGGCCTATATTCTTCTGAATCTTTTCAGTTTGTTAACATTCTTCTCGCACAAGAATATGTTTATATAAAATTTCATTTCATTATTGTTATTCATAATTTAGTTCACTAATAAAAATGCATTGGAAAAATCAGCATCTTACCTTTATGTACGACTGCAAGCATGTGTTAATGGCGTTGCAAGTATCTATAACGATACCACCAATGGCTTGAGGAGAAATGGCACTCAGGAATTTCAGGTCTTCGAATGTGTTACCAGTAGCCAAGAAGCGGAGAGTTATTGAGAGTCTTTCAAATGGTGATATCGCACTACGCATAACTGTGTTTTCTTTGGTTATGTATGGTCTCACAAGATCTAATAGTTTGTCAAATGATTCTCCATCCATGCGAAGAAAGTTCTTGAAAACATCAGGTTCACTAATTCTTAATTCATTTAATAAAGGAACATGGCCAAATCGTTCACGACACAGATACCATTGCTGGGCCCACTTTCGTCTCTTTCGTTTCTGTGTGCTCTTCAATGCTAAGCCAAGAGCCAACGCTGTATATGCATCCATGATGACACTCGGGAGCAAACTGAAAATTTGATGAGAAGTTTGAACGTGTAGGGCGAACGTCAAACCGTCAAATAATTTGACATCAAAAAATTTGACAAAAAATTTGAGCGTGTATGGGCCGCTTAAGAGCAATTGTTTTCTAATGGAATAAGAACTAGATTATTTTAGTTTTGTTAAGTAATCTTTCAAATGTGATTCTCTGACAAAACGTATGTTTGGCATGTTACCAAGCATTTCCATATGAGGGCCATTTTTGCCCCATACGTGAGGTCTGTTTTGCCCCGACCGTTGTACAAAATGGTCCACTTTTGGCTATTTTATTTTTTTAATTCATGAGTAAAGGATCCAAAGTAGTTCTTCCAAAGAGAGTTTATTTTGTTTAATGATGAATAAAGATTGCAAAAACACCAGCTATCTCTGAATTTAGTACAAAATTGCTGCAAAATCTGGAGTGAAACCTTTAGGGTGCCGTTTTGCCCCACCTTCCCCTATGTCGGTAAATGTGATAAGTGAGATAACCTGCACCCTTTGTACGTCGGTAAATGTGATTGGTGAGATAACCTGCACCCCCTGTACGTCGGTAAATGTGATAAACCTATACCCCTTGTATGTCGGTAAATGTAATGAATGTAATAACCTATACCCCTTGTATGTCGGTAAATGTAATAAATGTGATAACCTATACCCCTTGTATGTCGGTAAATGTGATAACCCTTGAATGTCATCCTGGAATTTGGCCATTCTCTCATGAAAACTAGCATGCTGTATTTCCGCCATCTTGCCTGGACAAACTAATATCAACACTCTGTGATAGTAAACAATGGGTTCTGCGCATGCGGAGATCAGGATCGGATAGAGTAAAATACATTGATGAGATTTATCGCCACGCCGGGCTGCCCGCAACATTTCTTCCCGTCACTCCAGAAACACAGGCCGAGGACCGCGAACTTGTTTTCCACTGGAATGCCTCAGATTTCCTACACTTGTTTGTGGTGTCTGTAGCGCCGGTAGGGTTTTTTGAGAGGCGTTATAGACGGCCCCAGCCTGTTAGTGGCGCAAGCTAATTTTATTTATGGTGGCTGGCGTGATGTATGACTTGCTTGGCCCATGCTGCCTCCCGGTGCTCCTCTTGACCGAAGTTGCTGAAGTTAAGGTTGATTGAAGATCCGGACAGCATGCCAAGTGCCTTCCCACCCCTCAACTTAGCCACAGCCTCTTTGACCTCAACCAGAGAGGATGAGCTTTCGTCAATGGGTGGGTCAGCATCCACCACTTGTAACCCAGCAACTGGAAGCTGCCGACGTGGAGAGTCCACCATGTACAGCTGCTCAAAGTTCTCAGCCCAACGTGCCCTCTGCCCATTCATGTAAGGCACGAGGCAGCCGTCAGCTGTTCGGATAGTGCTCACCTAATAAGAGGGAGACTTGGAGCGGAGCATCTTCACGGCTCGATAAGCAGGTCGGGGTCATTCGCATTTAAATGGCCCTCGACTTCCTCAGCGAGACTCCTGACATACCTCTCCTTGTCTCTCCTCAGGAGAGCTCTAGTCCTACGCGACAGTGTTGCAACAACAAGCCTATGATCAGTTGCAAAGAACGGAGCACCTGGTAAACCTTGCAATTTTGAAGGATCCTCCAACGAATATTTACGAGTATGTGGTCAATATCCTGAGCTATCCCTTCGGCATTGATCTATTAAGTCCAGCGGCGCAGGTTTTGTCTCTGGTACCAGGAACCCGCAATTCTCAACTTTCTGGATTTTGCTAAATTCAGGAGGAGAGAGCTGTTGATGTTCCTGGTACATTTGCGGAAATGAGTTCCTGTACCCACTGTGGTAAGCCTTCCCTCCAACCGGCAACGTCGCAGTAGTGCTACTCAAGTGTTGTTGTGAATAAACGATGTTCGTCGTGTTCGGCTGTGAGTGGCGAAGAGGTTCACTCCTATTCAGGAAGTGTAAGGGAGGCTTTATCCATAATTAAGAGGTGAAAATAAGTGTAGCATGTGTATGTAAAACATGTTAAACCAAGATATCACTACAAAATAATAACACCAGAGAGAAGACGAGGCGTATTATCTAGAGTCGAGACTTTGATGTTCCGCTCCTTCATCAGCATTCACGTGTGAACGTGTGCACTCTCTCTCTCTCTCGATGGAAATCCGATATAATTTTCTCACTTTCTAAGAAATCCGGCCACCTGTTTTTAACCAGTCTCTCACATACCTTCGCAACCACACTAGTGAGTGATACCGGTCTGTAATTTAATGGGTCCGCTCTCTTGCCTCCCTTAAAAATCGGTACCGTACTATGTTTGCTCTCTTCCAATCTTGTGGTACCTTTTCTTCACTCAGAGAGGCACTCATTATGGAGTGCAGTGTCTCTGCAAGTTGATCATTACATTCTTTCAAGATCCACCCTGATACTCCATCCGGCCCCGTCGCCTTTCTTACATCCAATTTGTTCAAACTTTCTTTGACCTCCTGCACCGTTAACTGAATCTCTTGCATAACCTTCCTTTTTCTTGGCCCGGGGGTTGTACAAATTATTTTTTTGTAAAATTCTATGGAAGCTGTTATTCATCACCTCTGCCATCTTTGCTGGGTCCTCATATATGGTTTCATCCATTTTCAGTTTATCGATTTTTTCTCTATTTTTTAATTTGCCGTTCACACGTCTATAAAATAGTTTGGGTTGGTCTTTTCACTTGTCGATTATATCTTTTTCATATTTCCTTTTTTCTTCTCTTTTAATCTTTGTATATTCATTCCTTGCTTGTTTGAAATCGTTCCACGAGTTAATTCTTCTTCGTCTCCTCCATCCCTTCCAAGCTTCCTCTTTTCTCTTTCTAATTATCTCGGATCTCTTGTTAAACCACTCCTTTTTACCAACATCCTTTTTGGTTACCTTGGGGACATATCTATTTTCGGTTTCCTTGTATAGCTTTAAAAACGCCTCCCACTTATCCTGTGTACTCTTGGCTTTGAACAGCCCACTCCAATTTGCATTTTCAAAAAAGGTTCTCATGCTAACAAAGTCACAGTAGTTGCTTCTCCCAATTTTGTGATTTTCTTTTCGGTCAATCGTTTTCTTTTCTGATACTTCAAATTCCACAACCTCATGGTCACTCTTCGCTATTGGACAATCTACGTTAAGATTTTCTATTATTTCCGGCGCCTTACTAAATATATACCAGGTCTAGTCTTGATGCCTCGCCTTCTTTCCCGAATCTGGTATGTTCCTTGATCCACTGAGTCAGCACATGTTCCACTGCCAGTTGCAGGAGTCTTCCTCCCCACGACTCGTCTGCTCCCTGCGTCTGCCAATCCTCCCATTCCACCTCCATGCAGTTGAAATCACCCATTATAAGTATTCTCTCACACGCCCTCAACATTTCATCCTTGCAACTCACCGTCTCTTGTATCATTTGTTTATATTCCCGCAACCCCATACGCTTGTTCATGGGGGCACATACCCTACTACATAATGCCTCCTTCTTCCTTCAGCACCCACAATTTTCACTTTCAACACCTCTGTCAAGCCTTCACCCTCAATTACCTCCTCCACCTTAATGCCTTTTTTAACCATTAACATCACACCTCCTCCCTGTTTTATCTTTCTGTCTCTCCTCCATATGTTGTTTGCACCTTCTCCAATCCCCACCACCTCAATTGAGTCACAACTTAGTTTCCGTCAGCCCCACAATATCAGGTTCTCTGTCTCTCAAATAGTCGTTAATTCTATCTACGATGAAACTATTCCATTAATATTCGTATATGTCACTTTCCACCCTTTCTCCTTTTCTGTTAGTTTTATTCCCTTCTTCCTCTCGACCCTATGAACTATTTTCTCACTTTCATATCCATTACTCTCCAAAAAAACTCCTTCTTCTCTTCTTGCGATCTCTTCTCATTTAAATCACGAACCTCACCTCTAAAGGCGGCTTTACACTTGGCAATTCGCGGCTGGCAATACAGGCGCGGCAGCAT
Organism: Eriocheir sinensis; assembly: GCF_024679095.1. Classification (NCBI taxonomy): domain Eukaryota; kingdom Metazoa; phylum Arthropoda; class Malacostraca; order Decapoda; family Varunidae; genus Eriocheir; species Eriocheir sinensis. Next base: position 19,503,313 of record NC_066531.1, on the reverse strand, counting down.
ATTTGGTCTGGGTCTGGGTCTGGGAGCTCTTCTCGCGGCAAGTTCTCTGCAGCTGAGCGTGTCCGTCTTGTATTGCCGACTGGCGCCCAGGTAAACAACATGTCGGCGCCAATAAAACAAGAAATGACAGATGCAGATAACAATATTTGGAGCCGGGAGGCCGAGGTGGCATTGCTAGAGGAAGTGAGACAGCATTGACACTTGTGGGACCCACAAGATAAGCTCTACAAGAAGCAGAGTCTGCGCAAAACAACTTTTGAGAGTGGCAGCAACACTGAGGGAAATGTTTATCTCTTTGCGAGATATCGAAGGAGGTATAAGGAACGGTTATTTTCGTGTATTATATAATCACACTATGTAATGCCTGGGGGTTGGGATGGCATGTTCCTCCCTTCTCCTTTGTTGTTAAATGCAACAATAAACAATCAATCAATCAATCAATACTACTTATGATAAAACTCGTTTACGTAAAGTATTTCTACAATATTAGGCTGATGGACCAAACTCATTGTGGTTTTAAGATATGGTAGTAGCCTTTTGGGGTGTCTGGGGTGAATTCATGCCCTTGCATTTACTAGCAGTTTACGTCTTGATGCTCCCGGCGGGTCCTCCCACGTGTGAAGGTACTTTCTCCCGAGAGCACCCAGCCGGTCTAGCCGCATGATCGTCGCGGGTGTATTGCCGGCCAGGAATTGCCACGTGTAAAGTGTGTGTGTGTGTGTGTGTGTGTGTGTGTGTGTGTGTGTGTGTGTGTGTGTGTGTGTGTGTAATTCACCACGACCTGATCACGCGTTGGTCTCGTAATCGCCAGCAGCAGGTATCCTCCCGACATGAGCAAGTGCTCTTTATCGTCGATCTATGGGTACTGCCAGGACCTCACACACCACACACCCCATCCCCTTTGCTCAAGGGGGGATAGTAACCACTCCTAGTCAACGGAAAGAATCCGGCCTGAGCGGGCTCGAACTGCCGCCCTGTCAGACCGTGAAGCCTGGGAGTGTGTGTGTGTGTGTGTGTGTGTGTGTGTGTGTGTGTGTGTGTGTGTGTGTAGTTCATTCATAACACCCTGATCACGAGTCTCTCTCTCTCTCTCTCTCTCTCTCTCTCTCTCTCTCTCTCTCTCTCTCTCTCTCTCTCTCTCACACACACACACACACACACACACAGAGAGAGAGAGAGAGAGAGAGAGAGAGAGAGAGAGAGAGAGAGAGAGAGAGAATGAGCAACTTCAGCTGGCCGTGCAATAAGCCGGAGAGCCTTACTGCACCCACACCTCACTGTCACCTGTCATCCTCGTCCATGTAGCTATCCAGTCTACTCAAACCAAGCTACCGTCGCTGCACTAACTATGTGATTGCTTAGTCTATTCCATTCCAGAGAAAGAGAGAGAGAGAGAGAGAGAGAGAGAGAGAGAGAGGGGCCACACACGTCATGGAAGTGGGCGGAGCTTGAGAACCAGCCGGCGAATCAGAGAGGAGTGCGGCGCGGGGCTAGAAAACTGTACCTACCATTGTAAATATATAAAGGATGTATAAAGGAATTGTACTGTACTGTATTCATGCCCTGCCTGTGATTCTTCTGTCTCTTCCCTGCTGCAGGATAATGTCTGAGGGCGGCAGTCGGGGCGACGTGGCAATGAGGGTGATCGCGAAAGTCCACAGGGCGGGGGTCACGCCGGAGGAGATGGCGGCCGGCTACGACGAGTGGTCCGAGAACTACGAGGAGATGGTGAGAGAGAGAGAGAGAGAGAGAGAGAGAGAGAGAGAGAGAGAGAGAGAGAGAGAGAGATGCCTTCGGTACCAAGTGCCTACGCAGAATCATGGGGTATCGCTGGAATGATTTTGCGTTAAACCGGCGACTACTCCTTGAGGTCCGGGAGTGAAGTGATGCGGCCCCTGGGGTACCCACCTGTAATCACCCGCTTCCCCGTCCCCTTAGATGATCTGGAAAGGCGGGTACCGTGGCCCCGCCATCACGCTGGAAGAGGCGCTGCGTTGGGTACCCCCGGAGCGGCGAGCTAAGGCCAGGGTGCTGGACGTGGCCGCTGGGACGGGCTGCGTGGGCCGCGAACTCCACCGGGAAGGCTTCAGGTGGGTGCCGCAGGGCCGCAGACAGGGAGATGTCCGGTCACCATACTTAAATATCCTCCAGTCCACTCCCTCCTGCCTGCCAGTGCCTCAGCCTCAACACGAGTCTAACGCCAAGAGATGAAGATGATGTGTTGGAAATTACAGCTGCTTGTGTAGAGGCAGGGGCGCTGAGTGGGAACTGGGAGCGGGCAAGCTACCGTCGCTGCACTAACTATGTGATTGCTTAGTCTATTCCATTCCAGAGAGAGAGAGAGAGAGAGAGAGAGAGAGAGAGAGAGAGAGGAGAGGCACACTTGCCATGGAGGTGGGCGGAGCTTGAGAGCCAGCAAATCAGCGAGGAGTGCGGCGCGGGGCTAGAAAATGTACCTACCATTGTAAATATATAAAGGATGTATAAAGGAATTGTACTGTACTGTATTCATGCCCTGCCTGTGATTCTTCTGTCTCTTCCCTGCTGCAGGATAATGTCTGAGGGCGGCAGTCGGGGCGACGTGGCAATGAGGGTGATCGCGAAAGTCCACAGGGCGGGGGTCACGCCGGAGGAGATGGCGGCCGGCTACGAGTGGTCCGAGAAAACATGAGGAGATGGTGAGAGAGAGAGAGAGAGAGAGAGAGAGAGAGAGAGAGAGAGAGAGAGAGAGAGAGAGAGAGAGAGAGATGCCTTCGGTACCAAGTGCCTACGCAGAATCATGGGGTATCGCTGGAATGATTTTGCGTTAAACCGGCGACTACTCCTTGAGGTCCGGGAGTGAAGTGATGCGGCCCCTGGGGTACCCACCTGTAATCACCCGCTTCCCCGTCCCCTTAGATGATCTGGAAAGGCGGGTACCGTGGCCCCGCCATCACGCTGGAAGAGGCGCTGCGTTGGGTACCCCCGGAGCGGCGAGCTAAGGCCAGGCAAAATCTAAACACGTTAGGTCAGGCGGGACGAGCCCGCGCGCGCAGGTGACAGGTGGTGATGACGTCACGTGTGGGCCAAGGAGGGCGTCGGCCGGAGCCGCTCCTACTCTGTCTTTCGCAATATTTAGGAACAGTTAATTTTCTCTCCTTTGCGGATCAGTGGTTCGATGTTATGAATTCACATATGTATGGGGATAAACAACAGCGCTGTGCATTTGGTATGCATTTGGAACTGCAGGAAGACATACTGCTTCGAATGGTAAACCTAATGTCAACTATGAGAGTAAAGAACTCTAGATCTAGATCACTCTACGCTTTTCAAAAGGGGATAATTTTATCTTGCAAGTCGCTCATAGGACTCTTTGAAATGCTGAAACAAAGTCATCAACTTGATTTCATAATGACTAGGAGGTTGAATCAAGACTGCCTAGAAAATTTATTTGGCTGTATCAGGCAGATGGGCAGCACTCATGATCACGAGATGCTGTTAGTTTTAAGTACAGGTTAAAGAAGATCATGTTGGGTAGAGAGGTTGCTTTGGTTAGTGAAAAGAGTAATGTAAGCCAAAATGAAGAACTTTGTGATTCTTTTTTGGCTAAAGTACCCAGTAAAACACAGAGTAAATCAGACTCTCGCGATCGCGAACTTGCACTGGAAATCTGCCTAACTAGTCTTCTGTTTAAAGATATGGAGTTAGATACGGAAGCGGTGGGCGATGAAGTGTCTGTGGACTTGCATGAAAACCAAGAAAATATGGAAAATGTGAATGTATTGGAGTCAGCTAGTACAGTCATAGAAGAACAGTCTCTACAGTATATTGGCGGCTACATTGTGAAAAAGTTTTCAATGAAATACCCAAATCTAGGACATGTGGCAGAGAACTGTGGGTCGCCAACTAACTCATGGACTGAAATGATCAGTAGAGGTCATTTATATATATATATATATTTTTTTTTTTACAGCAAAGGAGACAGCTCAAGAGCACAAAAAAGTAAACATTAATAAAAAAAAAAAGCCCGCTACTCGCTGCTCCTAAAAAGAATCCAAAGAGGTGGCCGAAAGATAAGTCAGTTTCGGGAGGAGAGGTTTCCTGATACCCTCCTCTTGAAAGAGTTCAAGTCGTAGGCAGGAGGAAATACAGATGAAGGAAGATTGTTCCAGAGTTTACCAGCGTGAGGGATGAAAGAGTGAAGATGCTGGTTAACTCTTGCATAAGGGGTTTGGACAGTATAGGGATGAGCATGAGTAGAAAGTCGAGTGCAGCAGGGCCGCGGGAGGGGGGGAGGCATGCAGTTAGCAAGTTCAGAAGAGCAGTCAGCGTGGAAATATCGATAGAAGATAGAAAGAGAGGCAACATTGCGGCGGAATTTAAGAGGTAGAAGACTATCAGTATGAGGAGGAGAGCTGATGAGACGAAGAGCCTTTGCCTCCACTCTGTCCAGAAGAGCTGTGTGAGTGGAGCCCCCCCACACATGAGATGCATACTCCATACGAGGGCGGACAAGGCCCCTGTATATGGACAGCAACTGTGCAGGGGAGAAGAACTGGCGGAGACGGTACAGAACGCCCAGCCTCGAGGAAGCTGATTTAGTAAGAGATGAGATATGAAGTTTCCAGTTGAGATTTTGAGTTAAGGATAGACCGAGGATGTTTAGTGTTGAGGAAGGTGATAGCTGGGTGTTGTCAAAGAATAGGGGATAGTTGTTTGGAAGATTGTGTCGAGTGGATAGGTGGAGAAACTGTGTTTTGAGGCGTTGAAGGACACCAGGTTCTTCTTGCCCCAATCGGAAATAATAGTAAGGTCTGAGGCTAAGCGTTCTGCAGCCTCCAGCCTTGAGTCGTTAAGTTCCTGAAGGGTGGGTCTTCTATTAAAGAAGTTGAATAATGCAGAGTGGAATCATCGGCGTAGGAATAGATAGGACAGTTCGTTTTGGAAAGAAGATCATCAATGAACAACAGAAAAAGAGTGGGAGATAGGACAGAACCCTGTGGGACACCACTGTAAATAGATTTAGGGGAAGAACAGTGACCGTCTACCACGGCAGAAATAGAACGGTCAGAAAGGAAACTGGAGATAAAGGTACAGAGAGGATAGAATCCGTAGGAGGGTAGTTTAGAAAGCAAAGATTTGTGCCAGACCCTATCAAAAGCTTTTGATATGTCCAGCGCAATAGCAAAAGTTTCACCGAAACGGCTAAGAGAGGATGACCAAGAGTCAGTTAAGAAGGCTAGGAGATCACCAGTAGAACGCCCCATGCGGAACCCATACTGGCGATCAGATAGAAGGTCAGAAGTGGAAAGGTGCTTTTGAATCTTACGGTTAAGGATTGATTCAAAAGCTTTAGATAGACAAGAAAGTAAAGCAATAGGACGGTAGTTTGAGGGATTGGAGCGGTCACCCTTCTTAGGTACAGGCTGTGTGAAGGCATACTTCCAGCAAGAAGGAAAGGTAGATGTTGACAGGCAGAGGCGAAAGAGTTTGACCAGGCAGGGTGACAGCACGGAGGCACAGTTTTTAAGGACAATAGGAGGCACTCCATCAGGTCCATAAGCCTTCTGAGGATTGAGGCCAGAGAGGGCATAGAAAACATCATTTTGAAGAATCTTTATAACAGGCATAAAGGAGTCAGAGGGGGGATGAGTAGGAGGAATATGCCCAGAATCGTCCAGAGTGGAGTTTTTAGAAAAGTTTGAGAGAAGAGTTCAGCTTTAGAGATAGATGTGACACCGGTGTTGCCGTCAGGACTGAGGAGTGGAGGAAAGATGAAGAAGTGAAGTTGGAGGAGATGTTTTGGCTAGATGCCAGAAGTCACGGGAAGAGTTAGAGAAAGCAAGGTTTTGACATTTTCTATTAATGAAAGAATTTTGGTTAGTCGGAGAATAGATTTGGCACGATTTCGGGCAGAAATGTAAAGTTCATAATTAGCATTAGTTTGAAGGCTTTGGTATCTTTGTGAGCTACCTCTCTATCATTGACAGCACGAGAACAAGAGTGATTTAACCAATGCTTTTTAGGGTGAGGTAGAGAAAGAACGAGGAATGTATGCCTCCATTCCAGAGACAATCACCTCTGTGATGCGCTGAGCACACACAGAGGGTCTCTATCCTGGAAGCAATAATCATTCCACGGGAAATCGGAAAAGTACATCCTCAGGTCGTCCCACCGAGCTGAAGCAAAATGCCAGAAGCATCGCCTCTTCGGTGGGTCCAGAGGATGTACAGGAGCGATAGGACAGGATGCAGAAATAAGTGTTTGACAGAATAAGCAGAAGGGTTTGAGGTAAGGAAGAGGTCTAGAATGTTGGGCCGATCTCCAAGACGGTCAGGAATACGTGTAGGGTGCTGGACCAACTGCTCTAGGTCGTTGAGGATAGCAAAGTTGTAGGCTTGTTCACCAGGATGGTCAGTGAAAGAGGATGAAAGCCAAAGCTGGTGGTGAACATTGAAATCTCCTAGGATGGAGATTTCAGCGAAGGGAGAGTGGGTCAAGATGTGCTCCACTTTAGAATTCAAATAGTCAAAGAATTTTACATAGTTGGTAGAGTTAGGTGAGAGATAAACAGCACAGATGTATTTAGTAATAGAATGACAGTGAAGTCTTAACCAGATGGTGGAAAATTCAGAAGAGTCAAGGTCGTGGGCACGAGAGCAAGTGATGTCGTTGCGCACGTAGGCGCAACATCCAGCCTTCTGATAGCTTTTCTTCCCAGTTAAGTACTATGAGGGCAGTATTTAAAGCCGTTCATGGTGAAGAGCTGAGGGCAGGCACTGAGTGTGTACAAACTCTTACTGCAGAAATGGAACGTGCAGGAGTACATGTGTCATCTGAAGTCATTGCATTTTTTGCTAGAATATCTATCTTCTTTAGGATGAGGCACCTGAATAAAATGATCAAACAGAACAAACAGAAGAGACAGAATGCACTTATTCGCGATGAATGTAGGGGAATGGCAAGGAAGAAAATGAAAATGATAACATAGGCTACATATGCTGTAAATATATACATATGCTGTAAATAATATTTTATGTTCATGTAAATAACTGTTAAGTAGCAATAAAGACACCTGCAGTACGAAGACTTTACCCCTTACTCGACCTTTCCAAAACGCCTACTGAAGGACTCACATCCCCAATTGAGTAAAATTTAATAAATATTTAGGATAAGTAAAGAAAAAACAGAGAGAATATTGTTTAAAGAACTCAAAACCCAGCTGAAAACTGCAGCAGAATCCAGCCGCTGGCCCACGCGTGACGTCACTGCGCGGACCAGGCTGACATTAGCCACCAGGCCGCCCGACCTAACGTGTTTAGATTTTGAGGCCAGGGTGCTGGACGTGGCCGCTGGGACGGGCTGCGTGGGCCGCGAACTCCACCGGGAAGGCTTCAGGTGGGTGCCGCAGGGCCGCAGACAGGGAGATGTCCGGTCACCATACTTAAATATCCTCCAGTCCACTCCCTCCTGCCTGCCAGTGCCTCAGCCTCAACACGAGTCTAACGCCAAGAGATGAAGATGATGTGTTGGAAATTACAGCTGCTTGTGTAGAGGCAGGGGCGCTGGGTGGGAACTGGGAGCGGGCAGGAGCGGCATTACTATAGTCCATCAACTCTAACTTAAAATTGAGCCCTGTGGCTTGGCCCGGGGAAACCCCCATTGTTTACAGATCTAGCGATGACCTGCGCATGACGTTTTGTCTCACTGTTAGTCTGTACGTTATCTATTTATGGAATTTACATACATTCATAATACGACTGCGTGGTGTTATGAATGGCTTGGGATTAGAGGGATTGATTGATTGATTGATATAGAGTTTCTTTCATGGCGCCGCAACATCTTGGTCATATGGCACCGGAGTAATAAAATGGAAGGCAAATAATTAAAATAATATAAGGGTGATAAGAGTTATTAGGAAGATAGTTTTGAAATGGTCCATTCAGATATAGCACTAGTTTAAAATATAATAAAATGTTTATTAAAAATGCATTAGTGAAATACAAAGAACTTTCTATGAAGAGACCCTACAAGAGATGGAGGATGCCCATCTCCTGCAGATACCCCATGACGTCATGTCCAGGGGTGAACGCCTTTTCACCCAGCATTAGGGAAAGGGAAAAATTCCCATGTACATCACGACACCGGGAGAGGTACTGCTCTCGCAGATCCCGCAGACTGGGGCACTCGACCTGGGATTAGAGGGAAAGACAACGACTCAGTAAACCTTCCATATCACTTGGCAACGTGGCTCATGCAACTTTGCCGCCTGACGGACCTTGGCAACAGGCGCAAGGCCGCACCATTCAACGTTACGCCACAATGGACAAATGAAGTAGATCTCACTCTTGCGCCCTGCGCAGCCATGCAGAGAGAGAGAGAGAGAGAGAGAGAGAGAGAGAGATACCCTCTCTGAGGAGAGTAATGGAGTGATGTGGCACCAGCGCGATCTCGTGGGGAATCCTTGTGTCGCTCCCAAGGGCTCAAGCTAAAATCGATAGGCTATACTATGTTAGGAATTAGGCCAGTTAACCGGGGGACTAGACAAATTAACTATTTCCCTTATGGAACTAGTCTCGGGCCGAGAGTTCAAGCCAACTATGAGTATCGTCTGAGCTCAAATAAGCCTTCGATGTTACTTGAATACTTCGGTCATCGGCTCCCAAACCGAGACATAATCAACTTATTCACTGCCTTAAGACTAACCATATTTACCATGAAAGGAATAACAATAGTGAAATGTTTCCTTTCATGAAATAATAACTAATTGTTCTTGCTGAATTAAAATTAAAGAGCAAGGGTAATTTAACCGATGGAAAAGAGAGGAAAGCCACGCCACCTGGCGAGAGAAATTAAAATTATCGCTTCAGACCCACGTGGTTGGTTTTCTCTCACTCCACCACCGGCCTTCACAAAGTAAAGACCAAGGCACTGCAGCCCACCCATTAAATCGGACGCAGTGTGCCTTCTATTAACTGACTGAGGGATACTACACCCGGCAACGAGACTTCAGAGACAACAATATCTTTTGAAACCCGCTTCTCAGCTAAGTGCCCCCAGCAGTTATTTGAGACAGACAGATTTCACTACACGGATCCGGTAGGATTATTATTTGTTCGGCTGTCTGGAGTTACTTGTTGGATACCTTCACCACCTAAAAGCTGGTAAGCACTTGTTTGTTTGGCATTGTCTGACGGGTGTGTTATTCACTTTGCGAGTGACCTAACTGTTGGGTAGGGTAAATTTACTGATTCCCAACAACGACTACTACTGCTATAACTTCTACTACTACTACAACTACTACAGCCGCTCCCACAGGCACATAGACGCTGTGGACCCGTCGGAGGGCATGATGAAGCAGCGGGAGACTGGCATCTATACGAACGACTTCCTGGAGTTTATCGGCAGCGGACACTCCACCGTGCCCAAAGGTATTAGTAGTTTTTTTTTACATCAAAGGACACGGCTCAAGGGCAACAAAAGAGTATAAAAAAAGCTACTCGCCGCTCCATAAAAGATAAAAGTAAAGAGTAGCCAAAATAGAGGTCAATTTCGAGAGGAGAGGTGTCTTGATACACTTCTTGAAACATGTCAAGTCATAGACAGGGGGAAATACAGACGAAGGAAGGTTGTTCCAGAGTTTACCGCTTCCATAAGGGTTTTGGATAGTATAGGGATGAGCATGAGTAGAAAGTCGTGTGCAGCGGGACCGCGGGAGGGAGGGAGGCATGCAGTTAGCAAGTTCAGAAGAGCAGTCATCATGAAGATATCGATAAAAGATAGAAAAAGAGGCAACATAGCGGCGGAATTTAATTAAGAGGTAGAAGGTTGTCAGTAAGAGGAGGAGAACTGATGAGACGAAGAGCCTTAGACTTCACTCTGTCCAGGAGAGCTGTGTGAGTGGAATTATTGTTATTGTTGTTGTTTCATATGTAAAGATTAATATACGTATTTTTCTTTTACATCTCTCTCTCTCTCTCTCTCTCTCTCTCTCTCTCTCTCTCTCTCTCTCTCTCTCTCTCTCTCTCTCTCTCTCTCTCTCTCTCTCTCTCAGACACATACGACCTGGTGGTCACTTCGGGCGGTATGGGCGAAGGTAACATCTCACACAGTGGCCTCGACGACCTGGTGCGCGTCGCAAAGAACGGTGAGTGAGTAAGTGAGCCTGCGTGCCTGCGTGCGTGCGTGCGTGCGTGAGTGAGTGTGAGTGTGAAAGTGTTTTTACAAAAAAGGAGACAGCTCAATGGCAAAAAAAAAAAATAATAAAAAAAAGCCCGCTACTCGCTGCTCCTGAGAAAAGAAAATCAAAGAGATGGCCGAAAGATAGGTAAAATTCGGGAGATGTGTCCTGACATTCTCCTCTTGAAAGAGTTCAATTCCTAGGCAGGAGTAAATACAGTGAAGGAAGATTGTTTCACAGTTTACGTGCGTGTGGGATGAACGAGTAAAGATGCTGGTTAAGTCTTGCACAAGGGGTTTGGACAGTATAGGGATGAACATGAGTAGAAAGTCGTGTGCAGCAGGGCCGCGGGAGGGAAGGAGGCCTTCAGTTAGCAAGTTCAGAAGAGCAGTCAGCGTGAAAATAGCGATAGAAGATAAAAGAGGCAACATCGCGACGGAATTTATGAAGTAGAAAACTATCAGTTGGAAGAGGAGGCTGATGAGACGAAGAGCCTTAGACTTCGCGCTGTCCAGAAAAGGTGTGAGTGGAGCACCTCCCCCACGTGAGATGCATACTCCATACGAGGGCGGACAAGGCCCTGTATATGGACAGCAACTGTGCAGGGAGAAGAACTGGATGAGACGATACAGAACGCCCAACCTCGAGGAAACTGATTTAGCGAGTGGAAATCTGAAGTTTCCAGTTGAGATTTTGAGTTAAGAATAGACCGAGGATATTTAGTGTTGAAGAAGGTGACAACTGAGTGTTGTTGAAGAATAGCGGATAGGTGTTTGGAAGATTGTGTCGAGTTGATAGGTGGGGAAATTGAGTTTTTGAGGCATTGAAGGACACAAGGTTTCTTCTACCCCAATCGGAAATGATTGCAAGGTGTGAGGTTAAGCGTTCTGCAGCCTCCAGTCTGGAGTCGTGTGTGAAGTTGAATAATGCAGAGTGGAGTCGTCGGCGTATGAGTGGACAGGACAGTTTGTTATTTTAAGAAGATCACTGATGAATAACAAGAAGAGAGTGGCTGATAGGACAGAGCCCTTTGGAACACAACTGTTGATAGGTTTAGGGGAAGAACAGTGACCGTCTACCACCGCAGAGATACAACGGCCGGAAAGGAAACTGGAGATAAAGGAACAGAGAGAGGGATAGAATCTGAAAGAGGGCAGTTTAGAAAGTAAAGACTTGTGCCAGACTCTATCGAAGGCTTTCGATATGTCTAGCGCAACTGAGAAAGTTTCACCGAAATGGCTAAAAGAGGATGACCAAGAGTCAGTTAAGAGAGCAAGAAGATCGCCAGTAGAACGCCCATTGCAGAACCCATACTGGCGATCAGATAGAAGGTTGGAAGTGGAAAGGTGCTTTTGAATCTTCCGGTTAAGGATTGATTCAAAACCTTTAGATATACATGAAAGTAAAGCTATAGGGCGGTAGTTTGAGGGATTGGAACGGTCACCCTTCTTAGGCACAGGCTGTACAAAGGCATACTTCCAACAGGAAGGATAGGTAGATATTGATAGGCAGAGACGAAAGAGTTTGACCAGGCAGGGTGTCAGCACGGAAGCACAGTTTTTAAGGACAATAAGAGACTCCATCAGGTCCATAAGCCTTCTGAGAGTTGAGGCCAGAGAGGGCATAGAAAACATCATTTGGAAGAATCTTAATAACGGCCATAAAGGAGTCAGAGGGGGGGTGAGTAGGAGGAATATGCCCAGAATCGTCCAGGGTGGAGTTCTTACAGAAAGTTTGAGCCTTAGAGACAGATGAGACGGCAGTGCTTCCGTCAGGGTTAAGGAAAAGAGGGAAAGAGTAAGAAGTGAAATTGGAGGAGACATTTTTGGCTAGATGCCAGAAGTCACGAGAAGAATTAGAAGAAGCAAGGTGTTGACATTTTCTATTGATTAAAGCAGTTTTGGTAAGTCAGAGAATAGATTTGGCCCGATTCCGGGCTGAAATTTAAAAGCCATAGTTAGCGGGAGTTCGAAGGCTCTGGAACTTTTTGTGAGCTGCCTCTCTATCTTTAATAGAATGAGAACAAGCACGATTAAACCAAGGATTTTTAGTATGAGGAGTAAAAAAAGAACGTGGAATGTATGCCTCCATTCCAAGGACAATCACCTCTGAGATGCGCTGGGCACAAAGAGGGGTCTCTCTCCTGGAGGCAGTAATCATTCCACGGGAAATCGGAAAAGTACATCCTCAGGTTGTAACGGTGTAACGCTTGGTTGCGGGGACTTGCGGGCGTGAAGGGAAACTCTTGCTGTCTTAGAAGAAATATATTCTTAACCTAAGATACAGCGTAGCATGGGTGAGAGAGACGAGACGCTAGGTGTGTGTCGTGCGAGCTCTCACGAAGGAGTGACGAGTTTCAGAGTGGAAAATAATGAAGTTACAATTGGTCACGTATGTCAAGGTGACCTCTAAGCTTGATGAAATGCTTTGTATACAAACTGAGATGGTAAACACTGACAGCTGACATTCCTACAAGGTGGCGTGATCTATCTGTCGTGGATTTTTTCCATTGATATTGCATGCCTAATCCGTGGTGATAATAAGTAATAATAATAATAATACATTGATATACTACAATTACTATAACACTGTTCGGTCACCTACCGCTGATCGCGACCTCGCGACACCCCCAAAAAAATATAATTAGTAGTGGACCCGATATAGTGTGAACATGTTGAGCAGACTGCTTATGGGACAAGTATATGAAAACAATGGCTAAGCAGGAATACTCGTGTAGTAATGACATAAATAATGAGAGGCAACACCAGCGGGTGCGACATAAATCAGAGAAATAATCTCTAAATGGAGAAACATAAAGACACAAGTATCTGTAGTTAACAAGTGGCATAGTTACAGAACATGAAATGCTCATCCAGATTCCAAAAAATAAGAAGAACAACAACAATAGGTGGGAACATAGTACAATGTAAGGTACAGGAGCAGGAGAAATGACAGATTTCTTGCCTTTGTCTTAGGTGAGAAAAAAAAATTACCTAGCCAGTGGCTTCCCTGCATCCTGTCGCCTTGTCTGAACCACCAAATAATCGTGCAGGACAGAGTTCCTCCTAATAAGGTAGCACATGACGACGAGACTGACGAACATCAGAAACATTGGCCCAAAACTTCCAGGGTACAAGTAGGTGAGGTGCAAGTATTCAGGCAGCGTTTCCTCCAGGGTTTCTGCAAACTCTGTTTCGTTTGCGAAAGATAATGAATTAAGGGAATTAGTCACATAAGAGATGCTGGAGAAATGAATGTTATCGAAAGACCGCAGAGGAAACACTCGATGGGAAATATTGGCCATGAACACCAGACGGATCCGGGACGGGTACGTTATGTTAGTGGAGCGGATATAGCATGCTTCCGCTATGGCATAGTGACCAGTAACCCGTTGATAAGTGGTACCCTCCGGGCAGATTACAGATACATAGAAGGACTGAGGAAAATAGAAATATTGCAGACCCTGAAAGTTCTTATGGAAAACAGGTGTTGGTGGTAGTTGCTTGTAAGGGCACAGGGAAAGAGCGTCAGACGCGTTCACTCGGGTGAGGGCGATCTCGCACACTCCTCCCCGACCGGTAGGAAGGCAAAAAGAGACGCAGAGCAATAGAATCGCCTGAAGACCGTTTCCTTGCAATATTGCAAGAGTGAGTAGCTACCCGTTGAATACAGAGCGAAATCCTCCGCGATTAAGAAAAGAGACGGGTACGTGTCCAGGGCTAACACACTGTCCTTGGCGGAAAAGGGAAATGGAACAATTTCATGGGCCTCAAACACGTCCGCCGTCTGAAACGGAACATGAATGATTATGGCATCGGGCATGAGGGTGGACTCGATCAAGGGGTAAAAATATTGACTCATGTCTGGGGTGAATAAAGGCTTGAGACTATAATTTTGATACCCGATATGGATAGTCGTTCTCAAATTGTGTAGAGGGAACAAGGCAGGTGTGACTCTACCGTGCGCCGCATCTACCATGCTGCTAATAACCTGCTGATTTGCCGTTGCGACAGAGTTAATGACGTTTTCCAGTACATGCAAGGCCTGATCTAGGAGGAGAAACTGATTCACCTGGTCGATCTGCTTGACAACTATGTTGATAACCTCTACCATCTTATTTGTTTGCTCTAGCAGTTCCTCAATGTGAGTATGCAATCGCGCAAGTTTTCTACAATTGGCGTTGATCACCCTGCGATTTCGGGCAGCAAAGGAAAGTACATGAGAGTAGTGGTCCCGCAAATCGCGCACGTTCTCGTCGGTTGCCGTACCGAAGAGGAACTTGAGGCGGACTCAACGATGTTGAGCAACCCCCTCTTTACCCGAGAGTGAACTGAGTGAAAACAATAATCCATGTCTACCTCATAAACTTTTTGCCGTAAGAACAGAATCCTATCCTCCAGTAGTTGAAAAATATTCAGAGTTGGTACTAGAAGATGCCTTTGATTCCTTAGTCTTCGTTACCCGTATGGCGTCTGCCATACCGAGTAGTTTTTCTGAGACTATCCTGATTGTGTCTGTGGTGTTGGTCAAGGAAGTATATAGATATTTTACGAGGAGCACATCTTCTATGAGGAAGACCTCTCCTGTGTGTGCCGTGAGGGCGCCAGGCTTCAGGTGGATGGGTGTCGTTGCAAGCAGGGAGCCGAGGTACAACAAGATGATCACAAAACGCAACATCATGATCTGAAAGTGGTGGGAATGAAGTATTTAAACTCGTGGTCTCAAGTTATAGCTATGGGTGTTGGGATTATCTTGTTGATCATTTGACTCTGAGGGAATTACCAATATCAAGGTCCAAAGGTGAGGAATTACTTTCAGACGATCACTGTGAACTTCTAGACTAACTCCACTATTTGACTCAAGAACCTCGAACCTATTATTTCCCTGACATTCCGAACAACACGGTAAGGACCCACAAATTTTACCCCAGTTTTGAACTTTCCGCTTGCTTAATCATGACTGTGTCACCCTCTTTTAATTCCACCGGGACGGCCTGTTTGTTTGTTTTGGCATCATTTCAACCTTTGTAGCGTTTAACGTACACCTAACCTCAGGTGTATCTTGGAAATCATATGCATCTGCTGTTGAGCGTACCTATCAATGGTGTATAAAGGTTGGTGTGGTTTTGTTAGGAAGTCGTACGGAAGACGTTTCTCCACCCCATATAAGATGTGGTAGGGAGACTTCCCCGTAGAGTCGTTTACAGACGTAATTATGGAATCCGCTACGTGCGATAGCCCATCCTCCCAGTTATCGGGGAGTTCGGTCACGCTAGGCCGGAGGACCTGTAAGATTTTCCTATTAGCCCTCTCCGCCAACCCATTAGCAGCTGGGTGGTAAGCTGTGATGAAGGATTGCGTGATTTTACCTGAGCGCATATTTCGCTCAATACTGTTCCTAAACTCGGTGCCAATGTCACTCAAAAGAATTAGAGGAGACGAATGTGGACACAACACGTGAGTCACGAGGGCATGGGCAACGCGTGTGGCTGTCTTGTCCTTGAGAGGCGCTAGAACTAGAAACCTAGAGAACTGGTCGACGCACAACAATAAGTAGCGCGAACCATGTTGGCTCTGGGGGAGCTGTAATAAGTCTATATTAACAACATCCCATGGCGCCTCTGGTACTGGGTATTGCAACATAGGTGCTGGCCCTTTTACGAACCCCTTGTGCTTAGCACAAACGACGCAATGTGCGACATGTGTTTCTACATCAACTCGTAATGTGGGCCAGTAGAATTTTCGTCTGGTGACAGATAGCGTCTTGTCTCTTCCTGGGTGACCCGCAATGGGTGTGATATGGCCTGTTGGCATGCAATATAGGTGAACGTGTCCGAAGATTTTTCCAATCTCTTTAATGAACTTAGGTATTATTACCCTTACATTAGTGCATAATTCCTCAAGGTATTGTATTCCTCCCACTTATATATCAAGTGTAGTGAGGTTATAGTGAAGATATAATGAAGCTTATATTACTTTATGGGATATGCTTCCATCATTCAGCTTCATATGAAATTAAAGCTTAGAGTCTAGGGAACAAAACTTATAGGATACATTTCATCAAACTCATACCTCTGATTTTTATTAATTTCTCTGTGTACTTAAGGAAAAAATGCTGCAAAATTCAGGTTTCATAAATCAAAGAAAAATTTATTTTCAAATTTCTTTTATTTTTATCTATAGAAAATGAAGAACACAATGTTTTCTTTCAAATAAAAAAAAGACTACAAAAATCCCATGAAAATAACCGAAGATATTGGCAAAAGAAAGAACAAAACATAAACTTTACAGGAGAAGGTGTTTAAATCACACCTCTGCCATTGTTAAAAGGCGCCAGCCTCATAGTCTCCCTGTCTGTCCCTTTAACCACGTTTTTTTCACTGCCCTCTCCTTCTCGCACTCTGTCTCTCCTTTGGAGGCAGACTTTTGAATATTAGTAAATGGCTCTCCAAGGAGGGGAACAACAAATCATTCTTCATAGCCAACATTGTAGTCTCGGACGGCTTGGGCAACACTGAACTCAAGAATATTCTTGTTGGCATTCTTATATTTTGAGCAATAACGCCAGATTCTTGAGTGTAAATGCTCATTCGGGTTTTGCGTTTTTTACAGTAGACAAGCAGATAAAATCTTGTCAGAAGTCAGTCTTCTGTATTCTCCCCAAACCTTCTGACGAAGTTCACTTGGCAGTAGGAAACTGACTTTCATGTTCTTGTGGGATGGTATTGGCTTGTTGTTTGCGATTGCTTTCTGGTAAAAGCAATAACTGTCAGGTGTCTTAGGGCATAAGTGATGTTGAGGATTATTATCAGACGATGAACAGTGGAGGAATGATGCATAAATGTCCTTTCTAAGCGCCTCCACTGTCCCTCCAACATGACGTCTAATTGCAGCAGTATATAGTATTTCTGTAGCTTGGCGATTACAAAGTCTGTCAGCTTTCCTTTCCCTCCCATCTCCTTTACTCTTCTAGTTTTTCCTGTTTTTGTTTTCTTTTCTGTTATTACTTGTTCTCTTACTTTTCTTAGTGCTGTGCCTAGTCTCTTTCCCACATGATTTATACATTCACCTTTTTCTATTTCAATTCCATTGTATGGTCCTTTTCCATCATTCAACGCACACACCGCATTATAGGCTGAACTATCACCATCTGAGATAAATACAGTATACCTCATATCATTGTCCAAACTCCTACTAAATAACTTCATAGCTGCTGCAGCTTCCATCCCTCCCGAACTTCCTTCATAGTTTTTCATACATTGTTCACTATGATTTTTCAACCATTCATCAAACTCTTCTTGACTCACTTTCTTTTGCTCCAAACCTTTTTTTTTCTTTCCACACACTTCACAAAATTTACTGAGTACATCATAATCTAAAACACATGCAGAGTCAGCGTCGATGATAGCACCAACAGCTAGCAGACTCGTATGTCCTCGTTTCTGCCATGACCCGTCAAATATTACTTTCATGTCATAAATTCCATGCTGGTCAGGTACATAATGTTGTTTGCTGCTTCAATACTCTTTTTAATATTTCTTTTGCCTTTTCCTTTGTTTTCTCAAGTGCTAGCGACTGGAAGTTTGCATAATTTTTTATACAGAGGCTTCATACTCATGTTCTCAGTCAATTTATGAAACCCTGCATAGCCTAAACCTACATCCATTGTACTGTACACAATGGCGTTCGTCACTAGAGTGTCTTTCACATCTGAATCACCATACTTTTACCACACTCTGCACACTCTAAGTCAATTTTATGGTCCAAGAACTTGTTCACAAAGCTCACATTTAGTTTCCCAAAGCAGTGACTGCAAGTAACATGTGTAAATAATTCTTCAAGATAACTTTTTTTCAAAATCAAGTTTTCGTCATCAACTGTGGTCTTGATTGAGGGTTGTGATGTCTGGTAAACTTCCAATTTCCTCTTCTTTGCTGACGAGGTTTGAGGTGAGAGGAGAACATGAGTAGTGTGAGGTGAGACTGAGTGCTGTGGCGGTGTAGGTTGGGTGTGGCTGTTAGAAGCATGCGAAGTGGCTGCAGGTGTGACGCGACCCTCCTTCGATGTTTCTCCTCCTTGTTTCTCTTTCAAGCACTCACACCTGCAGCCACTTCGCATGCTTCTACCAGCCACCCACCCTCCACCGCCACAGCACTCAGTCTCACCTCCACACTACTCATGTTCTCCTCTCACCTCAAACCTCGTCAGCAACTTCCAATTTCCTCGTCAGCAACTTCCAATTTCCTCTTCTTTGCTGACGAGGTTTGAGGTGAGAGGAGAACATGAGTAGTGTGAGGTGAGACTGAGTGCTGTGGCGGTGGAGGGTGGGTGTGGCTGGTAGAAGCATGCAGTGGCTGCAGGTGTGAGTGCTTGAAAGAGAAACAAGGAGGAGAAACATCGAAGGAGGGTCGCGTCACACCTGCAGCCACTTCGCATGCTTCTACCAGCCACACCCACCCTCCACCGCCACAGCACTCAGTCTCACTTCACACTACTCATGTTCTCCTCTCACCTCAAACCTCGTCAGCAAAGAAGAGGAAATTGGAAGTTTACCAGACATCACAACCCTCAATCAAGACCACAGTTGATGACGAAAACTTGATTTTGAAAAAAAGTTATCTTGAAGAATTATTTACACATGTTACTTGCAGTCACTGCTTTGGGAAACTAAATGTGAGCTTTGTGAACAAGTTCTTGGACCATAAAATTGACTTAGAGTGTGCAGAGTGTGGTAAAAAGTATGGTGATTCAGATGTGAAAGACACTCCAGTGACGAACGCCATTGTGTACAGTACAATGGATGTAGGTTTAGGCTATGCAGGGTTTCATAAATTGACTGAGAACATGAGTATGAAGCCTCTGTATAAAATTATATGCAAACTTCCAGTCGCTAGCACTTGAGAAAACAAAGGAAAAGGCAAAAGAAATATTAAAAAAGAGTATTGAAGCAGCAAAACAACATTATGTACCTGACCAGCATGGAATTTATGACATGAAAGTGATATATGACGGGTCGTGGCAGAAACGAGGCCATACGAGTCTGCTAGCTGTTGGTGCTATCATCGACGCTGACTCTGCATGTGTTTTAGATTATGAGGTAGTCAGTAAATTTTGTGAAGTGTGTGGAAAGAAAAAAAAAGGTTTGGAGCAAAAGAAAGTGAGTCAAGAAGAGTTTGATGAATGGTTGAAAAATCATAGTGAACAATGTATGAAAAACTATGAAGGAAGTTCGGGAGGGATGGAAGCTGCAGCAGCTATGAAGTTATTTAGTAGGAGTTTGGACAATGATATGAGGTATACTGTATTTATCTCAGATGGGGACAGTTCAGCCTATAATGCTGTGTGCAGTATGAATGATGGAAAAGGACCATACAATGGAATTGAAATAGAAAAAGGTGAATGTATAAATCATGTGGGAAAGAGACTAGGCACAGCACTAAGAAAAGTAAGAGAACAAGTAATAACAGAAAAGAAAACAAAAACAGGAAAAACTAGAAGAGTAAAGGAGATGGGAGGGAAAGGAAAGCTGACAGACTTTGTAATCGCCAAGCTACAGAAATACTATACTGCTGCAATTAGACGTCATGTTGGAGGGACAGTGGAGGCGCTTAGAAAGGACATTTATGCATCATTCCTCCACTGTTCATCGTCTGATAATAATCCTCAACATCACTTATGCCCTAAGACACCTGACAGTTATTGCTTTTACCAGAAAGCAATCGCAAACAACAAGCCAATACCATCCCACAAGAACATGAAAGTCAGTTTCCTACTGCCAAGTGAACTTCGTCAGAAGGTTTGGGGAGAATACAGAAGACTGACTTCTGACAAGATTTTATCTGCTTGTCTACTGTAAAAAACGCAAAACCCGAATGAGCATTTACACTCAAGAATCTGGCGTTATTGCTCAAAATATAAGAATGCCAACAAGAATATTCTTGAGTTCAGTGTTGCCCAAGCCGTCCGAGACTACAATGTTGGCTATGAAGAATGATTTGTTGTTCCCCTCCTTGGAGAGCCATTTACTAATATTCAAAAGTCTGCCCTCCAAAGGAGAGACAGAGTGCGCGAGAAGGAGAGGGCAGTGAAAAAAAACGTGGTTAAAGGGACAGACAGGGGAGACTATGAGGCTGGCGCCTTTTAACAATGGCAGCGCGGTGATTTAAAAACCGTCTCCTGTAAAGTTTATGTTTTGTTCTTTCTTTTGCCAATATCTTCGGTTATTTTCATGGGATTTTTGTAGTCTTTTTTTTATTTGAAAGAAAACATTGTGTTCTTCATTTTCTATAGATAAAAATAAAAGAAATTTGAAAATAAATTTTTCTTTGATTTATGAAACCTGAATTTTGCAGCATTTTTTCCTTAAGTACACAGAGAAATTAATAAAAAATCAGAGGTATGAGTTTGATGAAATGTATCCTATAAGTTTTGTTCCCTAGACTCTAAGCTTTAATTTCATATGAAGCTGAATGATGTGGAAGCATATCCCATAAAGTAATATAAGCTTCATTATATCTTCACTATAACCTCACTACACTTGATATATAAGTGGGAGGAATACAATACCTTGAGGAATTATGCACTAATGTAAGGGGTAATAATACCTAAGTTCATTAAAGAGATTGGAAAAAATCTTCGGACACGTTCACCTATATTGCATGCCAACAGGCCATATCACACCCATTGCGGGTCACCCAGGAAGAGACAAGACGCTATCTGTCACCAGACGAAAATTCTACTGGCCCACATTACGAGTTGATGTAGAAACACATGTCGCACATTGCGTCGTTTGTGCTAAGCACAAGGGGTTCGTAAAAGGGCCAGCACCTATGTTGCAATACCCAGTACCAGAGGCGCCATGGGATGTTGTTAATATAGACTTATTACAGCTCCCCCAGAGCCAACATGGTTCGCGCTACTTATTGTTGTGCGTCGACCAGTTCTCTAGGTTTCTAGTTCTAGCGCCTCTCAAGGACAAGACAGCCACACGCGTTGCCCATGCCCTCGTGACTCACGTGTTGTGTCCACATTCGTCTCCTCTAATTCTTTTGAGTGACATTGGCACCGAGTTTAGGAATACAGTATTGAGCGAAATATGCGCTCAGGTAAAATCACGCAATCCTTCATCACAGCTTACCACCCAGCTGCTAATGGGTTGGCGGAGAGGGCTAATAGGAAAATCTTACAGGTCCTCAGGCCTATCGTGAACGATCTCCACGATAACTGGGAGGATTGGCTATCGCACCTAGCCGCTTCCATAAATACGTCGGTAAACGACTCTACGGGGAAGTCTCCCTACCACATCTTATATGGGGTGGAGAAACGTCTTCCGTACGACTTCCTAACAAAACCACACCAACCTTTATACAACATTGATAGGTACGCGCAACAGCAGATGCATATGTTTTCCAAGATACACCTGAGGTTAGGTGTACGTTAAACGCTACAAAGGTTGAAATGATGCCAAAACAAAACAAACAGGCCGTCCCGGTGGAATTAAAAGAGGGTGACACAGTCATGATTAAGCAAGCGGAAAGTTCAAAACTGGGGGTAAAATTTGTGGGTCCTTACCGTGTTGTTCGGAATGTCAGGGGAAATAATAGGTTCGAGGTTCTTGAGTCAAATAGTGGAGTTAGTCTAGAAGTTCACAGTGATCGTCTGAAAGTAATTCCCTCACCTTTGGACCTTGATATTGGTAATTCCCCTCAGAGTCAAATGTTCAACAAGATAATCCCAACACCCATAGCTATAACTTCAGACCACGAGTTTAAATACTTCATTCCCACCACTTTCAGATCATGATGTTGCGTTTTGTGATCATCTTGTTGTACCTCGGCTCCCTGCTTGCAACGACACCCATCCACCTGAAGCCTGGCGCCCTCACGGCACACACAGGAGAGGTCTTCCTCATAGAAGATGTGCTCCTCGTAAAATATCTATATACTTCCTTGACCAACACCACAGACACAATCAGGATAGTCTCAGAAAAACTACTCGGTATGGCAGACGCCATACGGGTAACGAAGACTAAGGAATCAAAGGCATCTTCTAGTACCAACTCTGAATATTTTTCAACTACTGGAGGATAGGATTCTGTTCTTACGGCAAAAAGTTTATGAGGTAGACATGGATTATTGTTTTCACTCAGTTCACTCTCGGGTAAAGAGGGGGTTGCTCAACATCGTTGAGTCCGCCTCAAGTTCCTCTTCGGTACGGCAACCGACGAGAACGTGCGCGATTTGCGGGACCACTACTCTCATGTACTTTCCTTTGCTGCCCGAAATCGCAGGGTGATCAACGCCAATTGTAGAAAACTTGCGCGATTGCATACTCACATTGAGGAACTGCTAGAGCAAACAAATAAGATGGTAGAGGTTATCAACATAGTTGTCAAGCAGATCGACCAGGTGAATCAGTTTCTCCTCCTAGATCAGGCCTTGCATGTACTGGAAAACGTCATTAACTCTGTCGCAACGGCAAATCAGCAGGTTATTAGCAGCATGGTAGATGCGGCGCACGGTAGAGTCACACCTGCCTTGTTCCCTCTACACAATTTGAGAACGACTATCCATATCGGGTATCAAAATTATAGTCTCAAGCCTTTATTCACCCCAGACATGAGTCAATATTTTTACCCCTTGATCGAGTCCACCCTCATGCCCGATGCCATAATCATTCATGTTCCGTTTCAGACGGCGGACGTGTTTGAGGCCCATGAAATTGTTCCATTTCCCTTTTCCGCCAAGGACAGTGTGTTAGCCCTGGACACGTACCCGTCTCTTTTCTTAATCGCGGAGGATTTCGCTCTGTATTCAACGGGTAGCTACTCACTCTTGCAATATTGCAAGGAAACGGTCTTCAGGCGATTCTATTGCTCTGCGTCTCTTTTTGCCTTCCTACCGGTCGGGGAGGAGTGTGCGAGATCGCCCTCACCCGAGTGAACGCGTCTGACGCTCTTTCCCTGTGCCCTTACAAGCAACTACCACCAACACCTGTTTTCCATAAGAACTTTCAGGGTCTGCAATATTTCTATTTTCCTCAGTCCTTCTATGTATCTGTAATCTGCCCGGAGGGTACCACTTATCAACGGGTTACTGGTCACTATGCCATAGCGGAAGCATGCTATATCCGCTCCACTAACATAACGTACCCGTCCCGGATCCGTCTGGTGTTCATGGCCAATATTTCCCATCGAGTGTTTCCTCTGCGGTCTCTCGATAACATTCATTTCTCCAGCATCTCTTATGTGACTAATTCCCTTAATTCATTATCTTTCGCAAACGAAACAGAGTTTGCAGAAACCCTGGAGGAAACGCTGCCTGAATACTTGCACCTCACCTACTTGTACCCTGGAATTTTTGTGCCAATGTTTCTGATGTTCGTCAGTCTCGTCGTCATGTGCTACCTTATTAGGAGGAACTCTGTCCTGCACGATTATTTGGTGGTTCAGACAAGGCGACAGGATGCAGGGAAGCCACTGGCTAGGTAATTTTTTTTTCTCACCTAAGACAAAGGCAAGAAATCTGTCATTTCTCCTGCTCCTGTACCTTACATTGTACTATGTTCCCACCTATTGTTGTTGTTCTTCTTATTTTTTGGAATCTGGATGAGCATTTCATGTTCTGTAACTATGCCACTTGTTAACTACAGATACTTGTGTCTTTATGTTTCTCCATTTAGAGATTATTTCTCTGATTTATGTCGCACCCGCTGGTGTTGCCTCTCATTATTTATGTCATTACTACACGAGTATTCCTGCTTAGCCATTGTTTTCATATACTTGTCCCATAAGCAGTCTGCTCAACATGTTCACACTATATCGGGTCCACTACTAATTATATTTTTTGGGGGGTGTCGCGAGGTCGCGATCAGCGGTAGGTGACCGAACAGTGTTATAGTAATTGTAGTATATCAATGTATTATTATTATTACTTATTATCACCACGGATTAGGCATGCAATATCAATGGAAAAAATCCACGACAGATAGATCACGCCACCTTGTAGGAATGTCAGCTGTCAGTGTTTACCATCTCAGTTTGTATACAAAGCATTTCATCAAGCTTAGAGGTCACCTTGACATACGTGACCAATTGTAACTTCATTATTTTCCACTCTGAAACTCGTCACTCCTTCGAGAGAGCTCGCACGACACACACCTAGCGTCTCGTCTCTCTCACCCATGCTACGCTGTATCTTAGGTTAAGAATATATTTCTTCTAAGACAGCAAGAGTTTCCCTTCACGCCCGCAAGTCCCCGCAACCAAGCGTTACACCGTTACAACCTGAGGATGTACATGTCCGATTTCCCGTGGAATGATTACTGCCTCCAGGAGAGAGACCCCTCTTTGTGTGCCCAGCGCATCTCAGAGGTGATTGTCCTTGGAATGGAGGCATACATTCCACGTTCTTTTTTTACTCCTCATACTAAAAATCCTTGGTTTAATCGTGCTTGTTCTCATTCTATTAAAGATAGAGGCAGCTCACAAAAAGTTCCAGAGCCTTCGAACTCCCGCTAACTATGGCTTTTAAATTTCAGCCCGGAATCGGGCCAAATCTATTCTCTGACTTACCAAAACTGCTTTAATCAATAGAAAATGTCAACACCTTGCTTCTTCTAATTCTTCTCGTGACTTCTGGCATCTAGCCAAAAATGTCTCCTCCAATTTCACTTCTTACTCTTTCCCTCTTTTCCTTAACCCTGACGGAAGCACTGCCGTCTCATCTGTCTCTAAGGCTCAAACTTTCTGTAAGAACTCCACCCTGGACGATTCTGGGCATATTCCTCCTACTCACCCCCCCTCTGACTCCTTTATGGCCGTTATTAAGATTCTTCCAAATGATGTTTTCTATGCCCTCTCTGGCCTCAACTCTCAGAAGGCTTATGGACCTGATGGAGTCTCTTATTGTCCTTAAAAACTGTGCTTCCGTGCTGACACCCTGCCTGGTCAAACTCTTTCGTCTCTGCCTATCAATATCTACCTATCCTTCCTGTTGGAAGTATGCCTTTGTACAGCCTGTGCCTAAGAAGGGTGACCGTTCCAATCCCTTAAACTACCGCCCTATAGCTTTACTTTCATGTATATCTAAAGGTTTTGAATCAATCCTTAACCGGAAGATTCAAAAGCACCTTTCCACTTCCAACCTTCTATCTGATCGCCAGTATGGGTTCTGCAATGGGCGTTCTACTGGCGATCTTCTTGCTCTCTTAACTGACTCTTGGTCATCCTCTTTTAGCCATTTCGGTGAAACTTTCTCAGTTGCGCTAGACATATCGAAAGCCTTCGATAGAGTCTGGCACAAGTCTTTACTTTCTAAACTGCCCTCTTTCAGATTCTATCCCTCTCTCTGTTCCTTTATCTCCAGTTTCCTTTCCGGCCGTTGTATCTCTGCGGTGGTAGACGGTCACTGTTCTTCCCCTAAACCTATCAACAGTTGTGTTCCAAAGGGCTCTGTCCTATCAGCCACTCTCTTCTTGTTATTCATCAGTGATCTTCTTAAAATAACAAACTGTCCTGTCCACTCATACGCCGACGACTCCACTCTGCATTATTCAACTTCACACACGACTCCAGACTGGAGGCTGCAGAACGCTTAACCTCACACCTTGCAATCATTTCCGATTGGGGTAGAAGAAACCTTGTGTCCTTCAATGCCTCAAAAACTCAATTTCCCCACCTATCAACTCGACACAATCTTCCAAACACCTATCCGCTATTCTTCAACAACACTCAGTTGTCACCTTCTTCAACACTAAATATCCTCGGTCTATTCTTAACTCAAAATCTCAACTGGAAACTTCAGATTTCCACTCTCGCTAAATCAGTTTCCTCGAGGTTGGGCGTTCTGTATCGTCTCATCCAGTTCTTCTCCCCTGCACAGTTGCTGTCCATATACAGGGGCCTTGTCCGCCCTCGTATGGAGTATGCATCTCACGTGTGGGGGGGAGGGTGCTCCACTCACACCTTTTCTGGACAGCGCGAAGTCTAAGGCTCTTCGTCTCATCAGCTCTCCTCTTCCAACTGATAGTTTTCTACTTCATAAATTCCGTCGCGATGTTGCCTCTCTTTCTATCTTCTATCGCTATTTTCACGCTGACTGCTCTTCTGAACTTGCTAACTGAATGCCTCCTTCCCTCCCGCGGCCCTGCTGCACACGACTTTCTACTCATGTTCATCCCTATACTGTCCAAACCCCTTGTGCAAGATTTAACCAGCATCTTCACTCTTTCATCCCTCACGCTGGTAAACTCTGGAACAATCTTCCTTCATCTGTATTTCCTCCTGCCTACGACTTGAACTCTTTCAAGAGGAGGGTATCAGGACACCTCTCCTCCCGAAATTGACCTCTCTTTCGGCCACCTCTTTTGATTTTCTTTTTCTCAGGAGCAGCGAGTAGCGGGCTTTTTTTTATATTATTGTTTTTTTTTGTGCCATTGAGCTGTCTCCTTTTTTGTAAAAACACTTTCACACTCACACTCACGCACGCACGCACGCACGCACGCACGCAGGCACGCAGGCTCACTTACTCACTCACCGTTCTTTGCGACGCGCACCAGGTCGTCGAGGCCACTGTGTGAGATGTTACCTTCGCCCATACCGCCCGAAGTGACCACCAGGTCGTATGTGTCTGAGAGAGAGAGAGAGAGAGAGAGAGAGAGAGAGAGAGAGAGAGAGAGAGAGAGAGAGAGAGAGAGAGATGTAAAAGAAAAATACGTATATTAATCTTTACATATGAAACAACAACAATAACAATAATTCCACTCACACAGCTCTCCTGGACAGAGTGAAGTCTAAGGCTCTTCGTCTCATCAGTTCTCCTCCTCTTACTGACAACCTTCTACCTCTTAATTAAATTCCGCCGCTATGTTGCCTCTTTTTCTATCTTTTATCGATATCTTCATGATGACTGCTCTTCTGAACTTGCTAACTGCATGCCTCCCTCCCTCCCGCGGTCCCGCTGCACACGACTTTCTACTCATGCTCATCCCTATACTATCCAAAACCCTTATGGAAGCGGTAAACTCTGGAACAACCTTCCTTCGTCTGTATTTCCCCCTGTCTATGACTTGACATGTTTCAAGAAGTGTATCAAGACACCTCTCCTCTCGAAATTGACCTCTATTTTGGCTACTCTTTACTTTTATCTTTTATGGGAGCGGCGAGTAGCGGGCTTTTTTTATACTCTTTTTGTTGCCCTTGAGCCGTGTCCTTTGATGTAAAAAAAAAAAAACTACTAATACCTTTGGGCACGGTGGAGTGTCCGCTGCCGATAAACTCCAGGAAGTCGTTGGTATAGATGCCAGTCTCCCGCTGCTTCATCATGCCCTCCGACGGGTCCACAGCGTCTATGTGCCTGTGGGAGCGGCTGTAGTAGTTGTAGTAGTAGTAGAAGTTATAGCAGTAGTAGTAGTTGTTGTTGGGAATCAGTAAATTTACCCTACCCAACAGTTAGGTCACTCGCAAAGTGAATAACACACCCGTCAGACAATGCCAAACAAACAAGTGCTTACCAGCTTTTAGGTGGTGAAGGTATCCAACAAGTAACTCCAGACAGCCGAACAAATAATAATCCTACCGGATCCGTGTAGTAAAATCTGTCTGTCTCAAATAACTGCTGGGGGCACTTAGCTGAGAAGCGGGTTTCAAAAGATATTGTTGTCTCTGAAGTCTCGTTGCCGGGTGTAGTATCCCTCAGTCAGTTAATAGAAGGCACACTGCGTCCGATTTAATAGGTGGGCTGCAGTGCCTTGGTCTTTACTTTGTGAAGGCCGGTGGTGGAGTGAGAGAAAACCAACCACGTGGGTCTGAAGCGATAATTTTAATTTCTCTCGCCAGGTGGCGTGGCTTTCCTCTCTTTTCCATCGGTTAAATTACCCTTGCTCTTTAATTTTAATTCAGCAAGAACAATTAGTTATTATTTCATGAAAGGAAACATTTCACTATTGTTATTCCTTTCATGGTAAATATGGTTAGTCTTAAGGCAGTGAATAAGTTGATTATGTCTCGGTTTGGGAGCCGATGACCGAAGTATTCAAGTAACATCGAAGGCTTATTTGAGCTCAGACGATACTCATAGTTGGCTTGAACTCTCGGCGCGGGACTAGTTCCATAAGGGAAATAGTTAATTTGTCTAGTCCCCCGGTTAACTGGCCTAATTCCTAACATAGTATAGCCTATCGATTTTAGCTTGAGCCCTTGGGCGCGACACAAGGATTCCCCACGAGATCGCGCTGGTGCCACATCACTCCATTACTCTCCTCAGAGAGGGTATCTCTCTCTCTCTCTCTCTCTCTCTCTCTCTCTCTCTCTCTCTCTCTCTCTCTCTGCATGGCTGCGCAGGGCGCAAGAGTGAGATCTACTTCATTTGTCCATTGTGGCGTAACGTTGAATGGTGCGGCCTGGCGCCTGTTGCCAAGGTCCGTCAGGCGGCAAAGTTGCATGAGCCACGTTGCCAAGTGATATGGAAGGTTTACTGAGTCGTTGTCTTTCCCTCTAATCCCAGGTCGAGTGCCCCAGTCTGCGGGATCTGCGAGAGCAGTACCTCTCCCGGTGTCGTGATGTACATGGGAATTTTTCCCTTTCCCTAATGCTGGGTGAAAAGGCGTTCACCCCTGGACATGACGTCATGGGGTATCTGCAGGAGATGGGCATCCTCCATCTCTTGTAGGGTCTCTTCATAGAAAGTTCTTTGTATTTCACTAATGCATTTTTAATAAACATTTTATTATATTTTAAACTAGTGCTATATCTGAATGGACCATTTTAAAACTATCTTCCTAATAACTCTTATCACCCTTAGATTATTTACATTATTTGCCTTCCATTTTATTACTCCGGTGCCATATGACCAAGATGTTGCGGCGCCATGAAAGAAACTCTATATCAATCAATCAATCAATCCCTCTAATCCCAAGCCATTCATAACACCACGCAGTCGTATTATGAATGTATGTAAATTCCATAAATAGATAACGTACAGACTAACAGTGAGACAAAACGTCATGCGCAGGTCATCGTTAGATCTGTAAACAATGGGGGTTTCCCCGGGCCAAGTCACAGGGCTTAATTTTAAGTTAGAGTTGATGGACTATAGTAATGCCGCTCCTGCCCGCTCCCAGTTCCCACCCAGCGCCCCTGCCTCTACACAAGCAGCTGTAATTTCCAACACATCATCTTCATCTCTTGGCGTTAGACTCGTGTTGAGGCTGAGGCACTGGCAGGCAGGAGGGAGTGGACTGGAGGATATTTAAGTATGGTGACCGGACATCTCCCTGTCTGCGGCCCTGCGGCACCCACCTGAAGCCTTCCCGGTGGAGTTCGCGGCCCACGCAGCCCGTCCCAGCGGCCACGTCCAGCACCCTGGCCTTAGCTCGCCGCTCCGGGGGTACCCAACGCAGCGCCTCCTCCAGCGTGATGGCGGGGCCACGGTACCCGCCTTTCCAGATCATCTAAGGGGACGGGGAAGCGGGTGATTACAGGTGGGTACCCCAGGGGCCGCATCACTTCACTCCCGGACCTCAAGGAGTAGTCGCCGGTTTAACGCAAAATCATTCCAGCGATACCCCATGATTCTGCGTAGGCACTTGGTACCGAAGGCATCTCTCTCTCTCTCTCTCTCTCTCTCTCTCTCTCTCTCTCTCTCTCTCTCTCTCTCTCTCTCTCACCATCTCCTCGTAGTTCTCGGACCACTCGTCGTAGCCGGCCGCCATCTCCTCCGGCGTGACCCCCGCCCTGTGGACTTTCGCGATCACCCTCATTGCCACGTCGCCCCGACTGCCGCCCTCAGACATTATCCTGCAGCAGGGAAGAGACAGAAGAATCACAGGCAGGGCATGAATACAGTACAGTACAATTCCTTTATACATCCTTTATATATTTACAATGGTAGGTACAGTTTTCTAGCCCCGCGCCGCACTCCTCGCTGATTTGCCGGCTGGCTCTCAAGCTCCGCCCACCTCCATGGCAAGTGTGGCCCGCCTCTCTCTCTCTCTCTCTCTCTCTCTCTCTGGAATGGAATAGACTAAGCAATCACATAGTTAGTGCAGCGACGGTAGCTTGGTTTGAGTAGACTGGATAGCTACATGGACGAGGATGACAGGTGACAGTGAGGTGTGGGTGCAGTAAGGCTCTCCGGCTTATTGCACGGCCAGCTGAAGTTGCTCATTCTCTCTCTCTCTCTCTCTCTCTCTCTCTCTCTCTCTCTCTCTCTCTCTCTCTCTCTCTCTCTCTGTGTGTGTGTGTGTGTGTGTGTGTGTGTGAGAGAGAGAGAGAGAGAGAGAGAGAGAGAGAGAGAGAGAGAGAGAGAGAGAGACTCGTGATCAGGGTGTTATGAATGAACTACACACACACACACACACACACACACACTCACACACTCCCAGGCTTCACGGTCTGACAGGGCGGCAGTTCGAGCCCGCTCAGGCCGGATTCTTTCCGTTGACTAGGAGTGGTTACTATCCCCCCTTGAGCAAAGGGGATGGGGTGTGTGGTGTGTGAGGTCCTGGCAGTACCCATAGATCGACGATAAAGAGCACTTGCTCATGTCGGGAGGATACCTGCTGCTGGCGATTACGAGACCAACGCGTGATCAGGTCGTGGTGAATTACACACACACACACACACACACACACACACACACACTTTACACGTGGCAATTCCTGGCCGGCAATACACCCGCGACGATCTAGCGGCTAGACCGGCTGGGTGCTCTCGGGAGAAAGTACCTTCACACGTGGGAGGAGCCGCCGGGAGCATCAAGACGTAAACTGCTAGTAAATGCAAGGGCATGAATTCACCCCAGACACCCCAAAAGGCTACTACCATATCTTAAAACCACAATGAGTTTGGTCCATCAGCCTAATATTGTAGAAATACTTTACGTAAACGAGTTTTATCATAAGTAGTATTGATTGATTGATTGATTGTTTATTGTTGCATTTAACAACAAAGGAGAAGGGAGGAACATGCCATCCCAACCCCCAGGCATTACATAGTGTGATTATATAATACACGAAAATAACCGTTCCTTATACCTCCTTCGATATCTCGCAAAGAGATAAACATTTCCCTCAGTGTTGCTGCCACTCTCAAAAGTTGTTTTGCGCAGACTCTGCTTCTTGTAGAGCTTATCTTGTGGGTCCCACAAGTGTCGATGCTGTCTCACTTCCTCTAGCAATGCCACCTCGGCCTCCCGGCTCCAAATCTTGTTATCTGCATCTGTCATTTCTTGTTTTATTGGCGCCGACATGTTGTTTACCTGGGCGCCAGTCGGCAATACAAGACGGACACGCTCAGCTGCAGAGAACTTGCCGCGAGAAGAGCTCCCAGACCCAGACCCAGACCAGAAATGCTGCCGCGCCTGTATTGCCAGCCGCGAATTGCCAAGTGTAAAGCCGCCTTTAGAGGTGAGGTTCGTGATTTAAATAAGAGATCGCAAGAAGAGAAGAGTTTTTTTGGAGAGTAATGGATATGAAAGTGAGAAAATAGTTCATAGGGTCGAGAGGAAGAAGGGAATAAAACTAACAGAAAAGGAGAAAGGGTGGAAAGTGACATATACGAATATTAATGGAATAGTTTCATCGTAGATAGAATTAACGACTATTTGAGAGACAAAGAACCTGATATTGTGGGGCTGACGGAAAATAAGTTGTGACTCAATTGAGGTGGTGGGGATTGGAGAAGGTGCAAACAACATATGGAGGAGAGACAGAAAGATAAAA
The DNA here is from genome assembly GCF_024679095.1 of Eriocheir sinensis. Taxonomy (NCBI): domain Eukaryota; kingdom Metazoa; phylum Arthropoda; class Malacostraca; order Decapoda; family Varunidae; genus Eriocheir; species Eriocheir sinensis. The sequence goes on along the minus strand of NC_066531.1, from coordinate 19,471,435 downwards.
CAGGGAGGAGGTGTGATGTTAATGGTTAAAAAAGGCATTAAGGTGGAGGAGGTAATTGAGGGTGAAGGCTTGACAGAGGTGTTGAAAGTGAAAATTGTGGGTGCTGAAGGAAGAAGGAGGCATTATGTAGTAGGGTATGTGCCCCCATGAACAAGCGTATGGGGTTGCGGGAATATAAACAAATGATACAAGAGACGGTGAGTTGCAAGGATGAAATGTTGAGGGCGTGTGAGAGAATACTTATAATGGGTGATTTCAACTGCATGGAGGTGGAATGGGAGGATTGGCAGACGCAGGGAGCAGACGAGTCGTGGGGAGGAAGACTCCTGCAACTGGCAGTGGAACATGTGCTGACTCAGTGGATCAAGGAACATACCAGATTCGGGAAAGAAGGCGAGGCATCAAGACTAGACCTGGTATATATTTAGTAAGGCGCCGGAAATAATAGAAAATCTTAACGTAGATTGTCCAATAGCGAAGAGTGACCATGAGGTTGTGGAATTTGAAGTATCAGAAAAGAAAACGATTGACCGAAAAGAAAATCACAAAATTGGGAGAAGCAACTACTGTGACTTTGTTAGCATGAGAACCTTTTTTGAAAATGCAAATTGGAGTGGGCTGTTCAAAGCCAAGAGTACACAGGATAAGTGGGAGGCGTTTTTAAAGCTATACAAGGAAACCGAAAATAGATATGTCCCCAAGGTAACCAAAAAGGATGTTGGTAAAAAGGAGTGGTTTAACAAGAGATCCGAGATAATTAGAAAGAGAAAAGAGGAAGCTTGGAAGGGATGGAGGAGACGAAGAAGAATCAACTCGTGGAACGATTTTAAACAAGCAAGGAATGAATATACAAAGATTAAAAGAGAAGAAAAAAGGAAATATGAAAAAGATATAATCGACAAGTGAAAAGACCAACCCAAACTATTTTATAGACGTGTGAACGGCAAATTAAAAAATAGAGAAAAAATCGATAAACTGAAAATGGATGAAACCACATATGAGGACCCAGCAAAGACGGCAGAGGTGATGAATAACAGCTTCCATAGAATTTTACAAAAGAAGAATTTGTACAACCCCCGGGCCAAGAAAAAGGAAGGTTATGCAAGAGATTCAGTTAACGGTGCAGGAGGTCAAAGAAAGTTTGAACAAATTGGATGTAAGAAAGGCGACGGGGCCGGATGGAGTATCAGGGTGGATCTTGAAAGAATGTAATGATCAACTTGCAGAGACACTGCACTCCATAATGAGTGCCTCTCTGAGTGAAGAAAAGGTACCACAAGATTGGAAGAGAGCAAACATAGTACGGTACCGATTTTTAAGGGAGGCAAGAGAGCGGACCCATTAAATTACAGACCGGTATCACTCACTAGTGTGGTTGCGAAGGTATGTGAGAGACTGGTTAAAAACAGGTGGCCGGATTTCTTAGAAAGTGAGAAAATTATATCGGATTTCCATCGAGAGAGAGAGAGAGAGAGAGAGAGAGAGAGAGAGAGAGAGAGAGAGAGAGAGAGAGAGAGAGAGAGAGAGAGAGAGAGAATGTTCACACGTGAATGCTGATGGAGGAGCGGAACATCAAAGTCTCGACTCTAGATAATACGCCTCGTCTTCTCTCTGGTGTTATTATTTTGTAGTGATATCTTGGTTTAACATGTTTTACATACACATGCTACACTTATTTTCACCTCTTAATTATGGATAAAGCCTCCCTTACACTTCCTGAATAGCAGTGAACCTCTTCGCCACTCACAGCCGAACACGACGAACATCGTTTATTCACAACAACACTTGAGTAGCACTACTGCGACGTTGCCGGTTGGAGGGAAGGCTTACCACAGTGGGTACAGGAACTCATTTCCGCAAATGTACCAGGAACATCAACAGCTCTCTCCTCCTGAATTTAGCAAAATCCAGAAAGTTGAGAATTGCGGGTTCCTGGTACCAGAGACCAGAGCTGCACCGCTGGACTTGATATAGCGATGCCGGAGGTGTAGCTAAGGAGATCGACCACATTCTCGTAAATATTCGTTGGAGGATCCTTCAGAACTGCAGGGTTTACCGGAGTGCTCCGTTCTTTGCAACTGATCATAGGCTTGTTGTTGCAACACTGTCGCGTAGGACTAGAGCTCTCCTGAGGAGAGACAAGGAGAGGTATGTCAGGAGTCTCGCTGAGGAAGTCGAGGGCCATTTAAATGCGAATGACCCCCGACCTGCTTATCGAGCCGTGAAGATGCTCCGCTCCAAGTCTCCCTCTTATTAGGTGAGCACTATCCGAACAGCTGACGGCTGCCTCGTGTCTTACATGAATGGGCAGAGGGCACGTTGGGCTGAGAACTTTGAGCAGCTGTACATGGTGGACTCTCCACGTCGGCAGCTTCCAGTTGCTGGGTTACAAGTGGTGGATGCTGACCCACCCATTGACGAAAGCTCATCCTCTCTGGTTGAGGTCAAAGAGGCTGTGGCTAAGTTGAGGGGTGGGAAGGCACTTGGCATGCTGTCCGGATCTTCAATCAACCTTAACTTCAGCAACTTCGGTCAAGAGGAGCACCGGGAGGCAGCATGGGCCAAGCAAGTCATACATCACGCCAGCCACCATAAATAAAATTAGCTTGCGCCACTAACAGGCTGGGGCCGTCTATAACGCCTCTCAAAAAACCCTACCGGCGCTACAGACACCACAAACAAGTGTAGCAAATCTGAGGCATTCCAGTGGAAAACAAGTTCGCGGTCCTCGGCCTGTGTTTCTGGAGTGACGGGAAGAAATGTTGTGGGCAGCCCGGCGTGGCGATAAATCTCATCAATGTATTTTACTCTATCCGATCCTGATCTCCGCATGCGCAGAACCCATTGTTTACTATCACAGAGTGTTGATATTAGTTTGTCCAGGCAAGATGGCGGAAATACAGCATGCTAGTTTTCATGAGAGAATGGCCAAATTCCAGGATGACATTCAAGGGTTATCACATTTATCACATTTACCGACATACAAGGGGTATAGGTTATCACATTTATTACATTTACCGACATACAAGGGGTATAGGTTATTACATTCATTACATTTACCGACATACAAGGGGTATAGGTTTATCACATTTACCGACGTACAGGGGGTGCAGGTTATCTCACCAATCACATTTACCGACGTACAAAGGGTGCAGGTTATCTCACTTATCACATTTACCGACATAGGGGAAGGTGGGGCAAAACGGCACCCTAAAGGTTTCACTCCAGATTTTGCAGCAATTTTGTACTAAATTCAGAGATAGCTGGTGTTTTTGCAATCTTTATTCATCATTAAACAAAATAAACTCTCTTTGGAAGAACTACTTTGGATCCTTTACTCATGAATTAAAAAAAATAAAATAGCCAAAAGTGGACCATTTTGTACAACGGTCGGGGCAAAACAGACCTCACGTATGGGGCAAAAATGGCCCTCATATGGAAATGCTTGGTAACATGCCAAACATACGTTTTGTCAGAGAATCACATTTGAAAGATTACTTAACAAAACTAAAATAATCTAGTTCTTATTCCATTAGAAAACAATTGCTCTTAGGCTCAGTAGCATGAACAACAATGAATTCCAAATGAAAAGTGATATTACCTTCCTGAACATCAAGTTCTTATTCCATTACAAAAATAAATGATATGTGGCTCAATAGCATGAACACCAATGAACTCTCATGAAACTACTCACAAGTGAAAGTGAAATTACCTTTCTGAACATAAAAGTTCTTAATGCATTACAAAAATAATTGTTATTTTGCTCAATAGCATGAACAACATGAACTCACAAACGAAAAGTGACATTACCTTCCTGAACATAAAATTAATATTCATATAAAAGAAACAGAGAACACTTTGTCCTTATCTTTGTTCACTGAAGTTGTGAGTTAGTTAGCAGCAAAAAATAATTATTATTATCAAGTGGGCCGTTTTGCCCCAAGGGTAATGAAAATGTTAACAACAATCTCAGCGGAACAATGGCGGTGCAGAAAAATGTTTCAGTAGTCAGACTCATGCACATAGTAATACCAAAGAATCATGCAATAACACATGAAATTGTGAGTCACAGTACTCCTATAAACACGATTTTATCAGACCCTTACCAATAGATCAGCTGGTGATAAAATATTCTGGGATTTTTCACACACAAACAAACGACGGCGTCCAAACTTGCCTCGATGTTGCAGCTGACTAATGAGCCGAGGAGTAAGTCCATATCATTATCAATAGCTGGCAGAAGCTAAAAAGACAGAAAACGGGGTGGTCCATATTACCCACCTATGCCATTTTGCCCCACCTTCCCCTACAAATGGTCCAGGTTATCTTATTTATCACATTTACCGACATACAAGGGGTGCAGGTTATCTCATTTATCACATTTGCTGACATACAAGAGGTGCAGGAATCAACTTTCATATTTCACGCATTTTCCAAATTCAAAACATACGTCATCATTTACTTTCATAAAAAAACAAATATAAACTCGGGTGGGACAGATCACAATAAGTAAGCGAGAAAAGACATGGTACCGTGCCGAAAATAATCCGCCCTGTGTATGTAAACAAAGTCCGCGCATGCGCAGATCAGGATGGGATGTTCACTAGGGTGGAGTGAAAAACAAAATTTTCGAAATTCCATATGCAATAGTGATTTTTGTTTGATATGTCAATAGCCATTATCTGTGTTAAAAGCATTTTGAATTTAAACAATTTTCTTAGGTGCCCCAAAGAGCATAAAACTGTATTGAATGTTTTTTTTTATTTCTCTACATACTTCCCTTATAGTTTTCACAGTGCCCACAGTTAAATCTTGTATAATGGCATAAATATCATAGTTACACCTTACATACTCATATAAACCAGTTTTCTGCGAAAATTTACCAACAGGTATTATTCAGGAAATATAACTCGTATGGTAGGCTACGATACGTCTTAGTTAGCAGTTGCTAGTTGTTGTATTCCCATCAGTGACACAGAAACACTCAGTGAGGGAGGAGTGTGCTGCATTCGCTCTACTTTAAAGCAATATTTAGAATTGTCAATTATTGGTTTATTTTCTTTTTTTTATTATTTACAGTATTTCGTTACTTTGTTTCAGGCTAGATCACTACAATGGCAGCAACCCGGAAAATAATAGACTGTCCCATATTTGGCAGCTTTAGTGATTTAAGTGGTAGAATGCTTCCCACTTATGAAGATATGATGAAGTGTTACCTATAATGAGAGACACCAGATGCAACAGCTTACTAAGAAAGATCCTGCAGTCAATGACATTGCAAATATTGTAAGTAAGAAAATAGAGTCTCTGTGGAAAAAAGCCTCAATCCCATGTGTTTCTCATGATCGCATTAAGAAAATGATACTAGATTATCATAAGAAGTACCGATGCATTCTGAAACCAATGAAATGTAGAAAAGATGTGCCTTCATACAAACGTAAGTGTGACCAATTCAGAGATCATGCAAGGAAGACATTATTTGACGCTTCTTGCTGTAAATGCAAGTGTTTCACTGACTGTCTTTGTTTGAAAGAAAGAAAAGTGCCTAAAGAAGAACAGACATTCTTAACTGATCAACGTACTGATAGGAAAATGGTCATGAGCTCAATTCATGTTGTAACTACAAAAAGAAACAAACTTGCAATTGAAAGGAAAAACAGGCTGGACCGTTTTTATGAACGTCAGCGGAGTACAAATATGACAGAAGAGCCTAGTATAGTGCATGGATCCTCGTCTTCAGAAAATGAAGGAAATATTAAAGAAGACCAGGAATTCACAATTCCAAAATCCCTTAAGCGAAGAAAAAGAACTCCATCTCCTTCACAGAAACACTCACGGAAAAATTTACATCTTCCCGCTTTGGCATCTACTTGTGATCGTACTAGTGTTTCCGATCGTGCTGCAGCCATTATAGCTAGTTCTGTTTTGCACGATATTGCAAGCACTTCGATCTAAAGTTCGAAGAGAAAGACTAAAGCAACGAAAGTCTCTTCAGCAAAGTGCCAGTTCTGAAAAGCCTCTGCTTAGCATTTATTTTGATGGTAGAAAGGACACCACACTAATCCAAGAACAAGAAGGGAATAAGTATTATCGAAAGAGAATCCAGGAAGAGCATATTTCATTAGTAGAAGAGCCAGGATCAAAGTACATGGGACATTTAGCAGTTAAGAGTGGCTCAGCAAGGGACATTTCTGATTGCATAGCACAGTTCATTGAGACAGCACAAATGAAGAAAGATGAAATCAAGGCTTTAGGTTGTGATGGTACAGCTGTCAACACAGGGCAAAAGGGTGGTGTTATTAGACTATTAGAGACTAAACTAGGCAAACCATTTCACTGGTTTATTTGCCAATTGCACGCCAATGAGCTACCTCTTCGACATCTCATTGAAAATCTAGATGGCAAAACAGGAGGACCTAGAGGGTTTGTTGGAGAAATGGGGAAAAAACAAGAGGGTTGTGAGAAGCTCAGTGTAGTGGAATTTGAAAAAATTCCATCTGATTTGCCAACTGTAGACCGAAATGTGCTAAGTACGACATCCACCATGCAGTGTCAAGTGGAGATTGCTCTAAAGATTTAGCCTTACGAAATCCTGGAAAGTTGGCTCATTCTCGTTGGCTTACGACAGCAAACCGCATTTTGAGACTGTATGTATCAACCAAATTGCCATCAGAGCCTATGAAAACTATTGTTCAGTATGTGATGAAAGTGTATGCTCCTATGTGGTTTACAATTAAAACTCATTCTGGCTGTGAGCATGGATCACAAAATGTGTTTAAGACTATTGAACTTTCGCGGTCACTTAAGGCTGATATAAGGGAAATTGTGTATCCAGTTATTCAGCGCAATGCATTTTTTGCTCACCCGGAAAATGTTTTATTGGGGATGATGAATGATGACAGAAGCCACATAAGAGAACTTGCTTGGAGGAGGACTAAAAGGGCCAGAGAACAACGCAAGGGTCAATCCATTAGAATCTTCAAAATTCCTGTGCTGAATTTTGATGCCAAAGACTACACTGACATAATTAACTGGCATGATATGAATATCACAGAACCTCCCTTAACCTACAACCTCTCTGACAAAGACATAGATGACTTGATTGAGTCAAAGCAGAAGAAAGTATTTGCAAATTTGCCGTGTCACACTCAAGCAGTAGAAAGAGTTGTAAAGCTCGTGACAAAAGCTTCATCATCAGTTTGTGGGATAAAAAATAGAGATGGATTAATTCGTGCAAGAATTGAATCATGCAAAAAGATGCCTACCTTTGAATCTAAAGCAGAATTCTGTGTGTAAAATGAAATCCTGAAATTGACCAAGTTCACATGGATGGGTGGTTGGGCTGGGCTTGGGTGGAACCCGAGGTACAGCCACCTCCTCGTAGTGGGTTCTGGATTGCTCTGTTGATACTGATCAAATAGTAAACAGAACAAACTGAGAGCTGTACATGAAACAAAACGTCTGTATGCAACTTTAAAGTGCAATATGACGTTGCAGAAACTTTTACCTAAGTTTGGTTTGTTGATGAGAATGCCTTGGCACCCATACAAATAAAGAATATTATGACCAACATATATCTATTTTGATTAGCGTTGGGGCACCTATAGATATTACTTAATGCAATTGCCTTTTTAACATTTATAATTTGGAAGTAAATAGTGCTTATTCTTCACTATTGAAATTGGATAAGGACTGATAATTGTCACCTATAACATTTATAAGCAGATACCATTTTAGCATAATTTCAAAATATTAAATTTCGTTGGGGCACCTGAAGATATTAACTTAATCACCTGAAATTTTAACATATAACTTTTTAGAGAATGTATCATAAAATTTTTACTATAGGATATCTCATTATGAAAAAAAGTGCAAATACCCCCTTTTTCACTCCACCCTAATGTTCACCCATAGCGGATCGTTGGCAACACTGCTTACATCACAATGGCCGCTTCCCCGCTCCAACCAAAACAAATGTAGGCTATGCCTTTTCACTGGTGTTCTAATGCGATTCTGTTGATTTCTCGACCTCATTTAAAATGCTTATTAGTCGATTTCATGCTCCCCCACCCAAAAAACCCGTGTTCCCACAGGTCCCCCAAGATCGTTTAGGGAAGGGGATAGGCATAACTTGAAAAGAGGCATAACTCGAAAAGTAGATATTTGCGACGGAAATGAGGAACAAAATCACGGAATTCTCTACATCTATCACCAGAAAAACATGAACCACGTGAGAAAATCGTTGGTTGGGTGAAACCGTAAATTGACCAAAAAAAGTTACTGCAAAATAATAGCAGTTTTCTTAAACGCATAATAATAACTTAGTATTCGTCAATGCAAAGTAATGGCTTAGTTTCATAAATGCAAACGAATCCCTTAGTATTCTTAAATGCAAAATAATAGCTTTGTAATTTAATTCAATTCACAATAGGCTACTAGTTCCCTAGTAGGTAGTGGATTAGGTAGAAATACACCTACCGAACGGGCGCAAGCCACTCCCGGTGAGGTATATATGGGAGGTGAGAAGGGAGCTGAAGCCCTCCAAAGACCCTTCCCATGTCCTCACTAACCGTTTCCCTATTGTCTCACCAACACCGGAGAGTAGTTCAGCATGCTCTCTAAAGACAGATCCTCTCTTTATCCACACCACACTACATTCACACAACATATACACCTTTTCCCAAAATTAAAATTTCAAAATGGCGCACATACACCAAGCCTCGGAGTCCCCGACTGGGGGGGGGGGGGGGAACCACAAATTCCCCCAGGGAGGACTCCCCTTCTGGCTGCCGACCCGAGAGGTGTCTTGATAAATCCTCGAACCTCTTTCTTCTCAATTTCTGCAACATTCGCGGTCTTCGCTCTAATTTTCATTCTGTGGAACATCATCTCTCCTCCTCTAAACCTCACCTTCTCTTCCTTACCGAAACACAGGTTTCTGAGGCTACTGACAGCAGTCTCTACTCTGTTCCCTCCTACTATCTCTATCCTAAATTTCAATCCAAAGCTGGATGTTGCGCCTACGTGCGCAACGACATCACTTGCTCTCGTGCCCACAACCTTGACTCTTCTGAATTTTCCACCATCTGGCTAAAACTTCATTGTCATTCTATTACTAAATACATCTGTGCTGTTTATCTCTCACCTAACTCTACCAACTATGTAAAATTCTTTGACTATTTGAATTCTAAAGTGGAGCACATCTTGACCCACTCTCCCTTCGCTGAAATCTCCATCCTAAGAGATTTCAATGTTCACCACCAGCTTTGGCTTTCATCCTCTTTCACTGACCATCCTGGTGAACAAGCCTACAACTTTGCTAACCTCAACGACCTAGAGCAGTTGGTCCAGCACCCTACACGTATTCCCGACCGTCTTGGAGATCGGCCCAACATTCTAGACCTCTTCCTTACCTCAAACCCTTCTGCTTATTCTGTCAAACTGTTCTCTCCGTTGGGCTCCTCCGATCACAATCTTATTTCTGCATCCTGTCCTATCGCTCCTGTACACCCTCTGGACCCACCGAAGAGGCGATGCTTCTGGCATTTTGCTTCAGCTCGGTGGGACGACCTGAGGATGTACTTTTCCGATTTCCCGTGGAATGATTATTGCTTCGAGGATAGAGACCCCTCTGTGTGTGCTCAGCGCATCACAGAGGTGATTGTCTCTGGAATGGAGGCATACATTCCTCGTTCTTTCTCTACTCCTCACGCTAAAAAGCCTTGGTTTAATCATAAGAACATAAGAACATAAGAACGCAGGAGTCTGCAAGAGGCCGGTAGGCCTGTACGAGGCAGCTCCTTTTGCTTGTTCTCGTGCTGTCAATGATAGAGAGGTAGCTCACAAAAGGTACCAGAGCCTTCAAACTAATGCTAATTATGAACTTTACATTTCTGCCCGAAATCGTGCCAAATCTATTCTCCGACTAACCAAAAATTCTTTCATTAATAGAAAATGTCAACACCTTGCTTCTAATTCTTCCCGTGACTTCTGGCATCTAGCCAAAAACATCTCCTCCAACTTCACTTCTTCATCTTTCCCTCCACTCCTCAGTCCTGACGGCAACACTGCCGTCTCATCTATCTCTAAGGCTGAACTCTTCTCTCAAACTTTTTCTAAAAACTCCACTCTGGACGATTCTGGGCATATTTCTCCTACTCATCCCCCCTCTGACTCCTTTATGCCTGTTATAAAGATTTTTCAAAATGATGTTTTCTATGCCCTCTTTGGCCTCAATCCTCAGAAGGCTTATGGACCTGATGGAGTGCCTCCTATTGTCCTTAAATACTGTGCCTCCATGCTGTCACCCTGCCTGGTCAAACTCTTTCGCCTCTGCCTGTCAACATCTACCTTTCCTTCTTGCTGGAAGTATGCCTTCATACAGCCTGTGCCGAAGAAGGGTGACCGCTCCAATCCCTCAAACTACCGTCCTATAGCTTTACTTTCTTGTCTATCTAAAGCTTTTGAATCAATCCTTAACCGGAAGATTCAAAAGCACCTTTCCACTTCTGACCTTCTATCTGATCGCCAGTATGGGTTCCGCAAGGGTCGTTCTACTGGTGATCTCCTAGCCTTCTTAACTGACTCTTGGTCATCCTCTCTTAGCCGTTTCGGTAAAACTTTTGCTATTACGTTGGACATATCAAAAGCTTTTGATAGGGTCTGGCACAAATCTTTGCTTTCTAAACTACCCTCCTACGGTTTCTATCCTTCTCTCTGTACCTTTATCTCCAGTTTCCTTTCTGACCGTTCTATTTCTGCTGTGGTAGACGGTCACTGTTCTTCCCCTAAATCTATTAACAGTGGTGTCCCACAGGGTTCTGTCCTATCTCCCACTCTTTTTCTGTTGTTCATTGATGATCTTTTTTCCAAAACGAACTGTCCTATCCATTCCTACGCCGAATATTCCACTCTGCATTACTCAACTTCTTTTAATAGAAGACCCACCCTTCAGGAACTTAACGACTCAAGGCTGGAGGCTGCAGAACGCTTAGCCTCAGACCTTACTATTATTTCCGATTGGGGCAAGAAGAACCTGGTGTCCTTCAACGCTTCAAAAACACAGTTTATCCACCTATCCACTCGACACAATCTTCCAAACAACTATCCCCTATTCTTTGACAACACCCAGCTATCACCTTCCTCAACACTAAACATCCTCGGTCTATCCTTAACTCAAAATCTCAACTGGAAACTTCATATTATCTCATCTCTTACTAAATCAGCTTCCTCGAGGTTGGGCGTTCTGTACCGTCTCCGCCAGTTCTTCTCCCCTGCACTGTTGCTGTCCATATACAGGGGCCTTGTCCGCCCTCGTATGGAGTATGCATCTCATGTGTGGGGGGGCTTCACTCACACAGCTCTTCTGGACAGAGTGGAGGCTAAGGCTCTTCGTATCATCAGCTCTCCTCCTCATACTGATAGTCTTATACCTCTTAAATTCCGCCGCAATGTTGCCTCTCTTTCTATCTTCTATCGCTATTTCCACGCTGACTGCTCTTCTGAACTTGCTAACTGCATGCCTCCCCCCCTCCCGCGGCCCCGCTGCACTCGACTTTCTACTCATGCTCATCCCTATACTGTCCAAAGCCCTTATGCAAGAGTTAACCAGCATCTTCACTCTTTCATCCCTCACGCTGGTAAACTCTGGAACAATCTTCCTTCATCTGTATTTCCCCCTGCCTACGACTTGAACTCTTTCAAGAGGAGGGTATCAGGACACCTCTCCTCCTGTATTTGATCTTCCTTTCGGCCACTTCTTTTGTTTTACTTTAGGAGCAGCGAGTAGCGGGCTTTTTTTATTATTGTTTTCTTTTTTTGTTGCCCTTGAGCTGTCTCCTTTGTTGTAAAAAAAAAAAAATGCGCCGGCTGGCATGGTCGATGACGTCATTACATAACAGCGTCAAGCGAGAGTTAAATGGTTTCATCATTATATATTTTTAGATCCCATCAGAATATTTGTGCAAGTTATCAATGTTTTCTTCGTATTTTCTTAGGGAGGACGTTGCAGGAATGAATACAACATTTATTCAGATGCATAATAGCCTTGTAAACAACTTTAGCTGTCCTTGACTAAATTTGAACGAAATGTAAAAAGAGACATTTTCCTCTACAAACTACAAACTTGTTATCAGTGTGCACAACTGACAAATTCATATATAATAAATTATGGAGAGTGTATATGTAGTGACATATCCGAACATTAGCCTCTTTCCATGCGGTGTATATATTTTAAAGTCAGGGCCGGTGAACGGAACTCAGTGGACAGTGTGTCAACACTTGTGTACCACGATTGTACAACAGTAGTTTTCCTGGGTTATTGGTCATGGAGATCCCTGACTTTAGGCACTGTAAAGCCAACGACAGGGAGGGGATGGTAGCTGGGGTAGTGCTAATTGCCATTTGACCTATGTAAAAAAGCAACGAAAAGGGGGTGGGGGGGTGAAAAGGGGCAGTATACACGATTTGCCGTTTCTGTTGTAACCGACGGTGGAATTTACGAGCTCACATAACTATACACGGAAGGAAGTACTCTTGTAGATGATACAATCCTTTCACTTTCTTATTCCAGAAACATCAGTACAAACCTCTTGTGCTGCTACGAGGCAACCCACGGAAGTACTTACCAGGAATCGGTGTTCGGTCCCTCAGGCTGCCCCTCCGTCGCTGCGTCAATCTAGGTTACACGCGACACAACAACTGGTCACATGCGTTCGGAAGAGTATTTAGGAGCCTCAAAGGGTACGTGATGGTTACACTTATGACAGGCCACGCGCCACTACCGCCGGACACTTCATATGTGAGCTCCGTCACCTCAGGCACCCGTGCGCCACCCTGCAGTGTTGCCACCGGCCGTTGGGGTAGATTCCCTGGGACAAGGTTACCCGAGGTCTCCTCAGAATAGTATACTCAGTATGACTTGATTAACGATGAGTGAAGGGTATTTGCTTTGGAGACTATTTGAGAAAATATCACCCGCTAAGAGTTAAAAAGTAAAGTTGATTATGGCGGAATTTGAAAACTTTCCATCGCCTATAGATGACTGAACTTCTGTTGGAGAAACAAGCAATGAAACCTACTCGTCCCCGGATCCGATGCGCGTTAACAAACAACGTCGTTGTCTGAGAATTACAATGCATTTCTTATACATTTTTATTTTCTTGAAAATGAAGATTACGAAGATTCAAAACAATTACTTCCTTAAAACGCTGAGCTGCATACACAAAACAAAGCAAATATTACAAGTGTAAACACAAGATTTACTCATGCTCGTTAAGTGCTTGCTTCGTGCCTACGTGTGGAGCGCTGCCACCACTAGTGGAGGGGTACAGTGGAAGTGATGCAACATCTTGTCAGGATGACACGACAGTGTAGCGCAAGTCATATGCAACCCTTACCTCCCATAATGGAGGCTCGTTACTCGTCATAAATTATTATACCTACCGTTCGTGATTTCCCTCAGTTTAGTGAGGACATACAGGTCAGTAGACGGATGATTTGCTCTCTCTCTCTCTCTCTCTCTCTCTCTCTCTCTCTCTCTCTCTCCACTGCCCACCCCACACGTCAGGCCCGTCGGGTTATCAATTTTTTTCCCGTCCGCTGCTGATTGTTAATAAAAAACTTGACTTTGGAAATAAGCGAGATACGGTCATTTTCAATTTAGATATGTTTGCTTGAATTACACTGTACGTGTGTGTGTGTGTGTGTGTGTGTGTGTGTGTGTGACTGAGGACTGAATATATTTTTTGGCTCGGAGCTCCTAGTTAGGGGGAAGTGGGGTAAGATGAACCACTTTTTAGATTTTTCGACCTGGGGTCTTCCCTGGTAACGTGACCCTGTCTCTGTCAGTGTTCATTTGAGCAGCTGTCATTTACCTTTAACCATAAACAAAATTGATATTCTCCTGATAAGGCTTTCACCTTTTTAAAGCCTTTAAAAAAGAGGATAGTACACATTTTTTTATGTATCAATAGTACGTATACATCCTTTTAAAAGAATAAAAAATCCTTTTGAAAATTTAGCAAAATGCACTTATGTCCATCAACAGGCCTACGAGAGATTGAATCTTCCTAAGTCACATGGGAACACAAACTGGTTCGACTTTCACAGACTACCAGACAAGTTTTTCGGAGCTGGTAGTGTCACCGAAATATCTTTTTTATCGAATGATGCTTCATCATCGTGGTCGATTATGAAGGCCTGTTTGCTTTCAATGGGCCTGTGTCTCGGGATTATCTTCATGAAAACTCCCTCGATTTCATCACCGTCGATTACGTCGACTCTTGCGACATATCTTTGTGTGGTTCCCTTCATGTTATGAATGTTCACTACCACGAAACCGCCTTCCATTAACTCGTCATCCGATATATCGTCATCAGAATCTTGTGTAAGTGAATCCATGGTCTCGCATACATCGTCCTCACTATCATCATCCGAAGTGGCATTATAGATGCTGTCTGTCTTGACTTATGTCTCTTACCAAACAAATTCTTCACAATTTCTTTATTCGCCTTGGCGGCCTATTTTTCTTCTCTCTCTGCTGCTACTTCATCCCGGGCTGGCGTATCAGTCAGTATTTTTGTGGCCCTTTTCTTTTCTTTCTTTCTTCTTTTTTCCATTGTTGAATGCAGCGGAGGCCCTTTTCATCACTTCGAGGGGTACAGGGGCCCGGCCCGTTTTTCTGATGTACTTTCGCGGCATCTGATATCAAATAGATTACAATGAGGATTAAAAATAATCATTCACACATGATGGGTAAGATGAACTGATGGTTCATCTGTCCCCAAACTTAAAGGTTCATCTTACCCCTCCGCGGCCATTTTGAATGAATCGTTTGTAAATATGTTAATACAAACCATTACCATCGAAAACATGGACAGAAGAATTATCAAATACTAAACTAATCACCAGCAATTTGCAACAAAAGTAAGACTAATACATACCAGAGTAATTGACGATATTCTCGGCTTCCAATATTTTACTTTTCAATGGAAGAAACATTTTTTGCTGTAAAAACTGACAGACTCTCCACAGGAACGTCTCGCTGCTACCAGAGACACGTGGTGACTACTGGTTTGGTTGTGCAGCATTAGAGCTTGATGCAATCTGTGATCACGTGATCGCAAGGGGTGGTTCATCTTACCCTACGGTTCATCTTTCCCCACTTTCCCATACTCGTATTACAGAGGTATCTGACACTGCCGCACGACGCGCGGGGGAGATAACCTATCCCCCTTTTCAAGGCCACATCACTCTAGCTTCCTCACCCGCAGGCAGAGCTCGGGTCAAAATTAGGGCCGACATGTGCTGTTAAACCACCATTTACTTCTATAATCTTGGCTTTACCCTCGAAACAAGCAGTTTCAAGATTGCAAAGGGAAGGGTTTTCAAATAAGTTTGTCTTCAGTAATATAAGTGAAGCCATGCCCATTCCCGAGGTGTTCCTTCAATTGTAGGTTCTTCCCTTTTTCATTTTATTCAGAATTTTTCCTTAAAGTGCATATAACGAACAGCACATCTTTGATTTAGTTCCTCATGGGTGCAGTTGCAAAGGACGGGGATGGATGGACGAGAGTGAATGGGAAGATGGGTAAGGCAAAGAAGGGGATGAATGGAGAGAAGGGGAAGGAGTGGGTGGAAACATGGAAACATGGAAATGCAGGCAACAGAAAGCCTATTGGCTCATTACGAGGTCGCCCGCTTGGGTGATTTAATCTGCTCGACCGCCACTTGGGGCTTGGTGAGCAGATGAAAGCACCTCGATGTTGAGGAGCAGATGGAAGCCCCTCGTTATTCAGTTTACTCCCGACGCAGCGAAATGACAGTCGATTCTATATTTGAAGGAGTTGATGGTATTCGCATTTACTACTTCTGAGGGAAGATTGTTCCAATGGCGGATGATTCGGTTTGAAAAGAAACTCCTTCCAATGTCTGTGTTACATCGACTCAACTGAATGGGTAAACCGATATTTCTAGTTCTTGAGTTGGTTTGCAGTTCGAAGAATTTGGAGTAATCGACGTTATTGAACTTTTTTAGATACTTGAAGACTTGAATCATATCCCCTCGTAGGCGTCTTTTCTCCAATGTAAAGAGATTGAGTCGCTTGAGTCGTTCCTCGTACGGTTGAGCCCTGAAGGTTGGAATCATCTTTGTGGCGCGTCGTTGAATCCTTTCCAGTAAAGCAATGTCCTTTCTGTAATTGGGAGACCAGAACTGCACTGCATACTCGAGGTGCGGTCTTACCATGGAATTATACAAGGATAGCATCACGTCTGGTGTTTTACACTCGATTTTCCTCGCTATGAACCCGAGCATAATGTTGGCCTTCTTGTATGCTGGCCTTGTTGTATGCTGGACATGTCGCCGAATGGCCAAGACTATTCGGGACATGTCCCGAATATTCGGCGAATAAATCACGAGACGGCAATCGGGTCGCGGTGGGAGGTGTACTCGGGGGTCTATCTATCTATCTATCTATCTATTTTTGTTTTGTCTCTCTCTCTCTCTCTCTCTCTCTCTCTCTCTCTCTCTCTCTCTCTCTCTCTCTCTCTCTCTATATATATATATATATATATATATCTATATATCTATATATATATATATATATATATATATATATATATATATATATATATATATATATATATATATATATATATATATATATATATATATATATATATATATACGGAATAAAATAATACTATAATAAAAAGTAAACAAGAAAGTATGAAAAACAAGAAGAATCATGAATATATAAAATAGGTATGGAACTAACATTTTCATTTATTTCATAATTAATTTACTATTTCTTTCTTTATTTATTTCTTAATATCATTATTCTGCCATTATTTAACCTTTGTTTCATTTTCAGTTATTTAGATTTATTTCTTCTTTCAGTTACTGGTTTGTTTACTGATATTACGTAAACATTCATTCATTCTAAAATATTTGTAGGAGAGTAAAACAAAGACAAGTCACATTTATACATTTTATTACACATACTATCATACATATTACTACACATATTACCACATGGTATTTACTCGCCCACAATTCTGTCCTGCCAGGCCACTGCTCCCAGGTGTTGTAGTAGTCCATGAGGTAGGCGCGGATTCCCGTGCTCTTGTATGCCACATGGGCATCAGATGATCAGCTGTCAGAAATCTTGGCACTGTCGGAGAATTGTCCCGACATGTCGCCGACACTTCGGGGACATGCGAAGACAATTCGAGACTTGTCGCCAGTTATTCCGCGACAAAAAAAAAAAAAAAAATTCAAGACATGATTCGGCGTCCAGTTCGTGGCCCAAATTCTGCCGTGTATTTGGGGCTTAAGGCGTCTCCAAGAAGTGATAATCAAGACTAAATCAAATGACAGAGCAGTAGCAGAAAGACGTCGCACTGCTATTGCCCATAGTATAATATCTGCTGTCAGACCTCGTTCATTCATATCACCAATTTTGCTAGGAATATCTGTGTATATTAATAGAAAACTGGAGTCACGTGAACTCATTGATCTTCTCGGTAGTTAATCTTTTGCAGATAACTACAGTGAGGTTCAAAGACTATATGATTCCCTTTTTCCAAAAGGAGAGCAGTTATTTTAACTGTCTGGAGATCTAGTCAATTTTATTTTTGACAATGTAGATATAAATGTTCGCACTCTAACATGTCATGGCACGTGGCATACCATGGGTGGCATTGCATGTGTAACCCCAGCAGCAACATATCAGGTTTCATTTCTGCTATAAAGATCCACCAGTATCAGATCTGTAGTGCAGATGGGACAGTTCAGTCATGTGCCCATAAAGCCATACAAAAAACCTAAATCTGATGTCATTCATGGGATCTATTGGCTACATAATGGGCGGTAGTGGTTTGGAGAGTCTGTGGCAGACAGTCTATGCGCCAAACACAGTGAATCATATGGTGACAGGGCATGCATATGCAAGAGCTCTTCGTGCCCATTTACTCACAGCAGCTGCTCTTGTGAGGATCTTACTACAGACACCAGGTTGTCTGATTGGGATGGATATCAGTCAGTTTTGCTCTGTTCAAATAATGCTCCTTGCCAGGGAGTGTGACATGAGTAGCATTATGAATGAAGAGGTAGTTCAGCAGCTGACTCACATTTTACATGATATCATGGCAGATGCTGCTAGACAAAGTTGTACAGGCAAGTTATGGATCCAGTATTTAAAGCAGGTGCAAGTAATTATGCTCTTTATCAGAGCAGAGCGCACAGAAGACTGGCATTTGCATCTTCATGCTGTGAGTAAATGATCCCGATATTCCATGCAGCAGGCCATACTGCTTATGCTAAATCATCACGTTTGTATCTTGACTCAATGAAGAAGCTACCTGAAATCATGGGTGAAACTGAATTTCAAAATTTCCCCAAGCATGGTTACCTCACAATACGGAGAAGTGATACATTTTGGAATGGGAATTTTACAGACCAAATAATTGAGCAAGAACTCATGAGATTATTGAAGACATCTGGTGAACTGGCTCGTGGTAGGGGAATAACTGATAGCAATGTGACCAAATGGGTATTTGTAACTCCAAAATGTGTTCCTATCTGCAATGCACTGGAAAACTTCTGTGGTGTTCATAACAGCACATCAGACCAGCATGCTGATTTATGTCCATCCAGAACAGCACGTGACAGTCAGGATTGTGAAACTTTCATTAATTGGCTTTCTACACATTCCCCGTTCTCATATCAAGGGTATGAATCTCTTGTCTGTATTTCTACTGGTAAAGTTGCTAATACTGCAGCAAATGCTGATGAATCATACACAGTGGGGAAAGCTGGAGCAGAAGCAATGACAGGACACAACTATGCTGATCAGAAAATGAGGCGAAAAGACAGGGTTTTGTCAATCAGCAGCGCTAGGTCTCAAGTTTCTATAAGAGGACAGAGTGTGGAAGTCAACGCAGCCGTTCTTTTCATGCGTGTGACATGTATTATGACGCATCATAATGAAATGCGGGATTTCCTTTGTTATGAATTTGGGACCCACCCTCCCTCCCTTTTTCATCATGGGATGATGCGCAAAAACATCAAAAGTGTCCTTGCCATTATGCTGAAGTCAAAGGTGAATGGCCAGTTACAGATTCCCGAGAACTTACAATTCATTATTGATGGTGGCCACCTCTTACACAGTGTAACTTGGTCATGTGACGCTACATATGGAAAGGTGTGTGACACCTATGTGACACATGTTCTTAATCATTATGGAAGGGGCTCAGCAATCATATTTGATGGATACGATTGCACCATATCAACAAAAGCACTAGAACAACACAGGAGAGCAGTGCAGAATGCATCTGCAAGTATTATATTTGAGGTGGACATGGTGCCTACCACCTCCCAAACGTCATTCCTGGCAAACAGTAAGAACAAGCAGCGGTTGATTGGTATACTCATGAAAAATTAAGTCTAATGGTGTGAACTGTTAGCAGAGCACTGCAGATGCAGATCATCTCGTTGTAGCCACATCACTGACTGCAGCAGCTGGTGACCATGAACGACCAGTTGTAGTTGTTGGGAAGGATACTGATTTGCTGGTGATGCTCACTGCCCAGGCAACTAGAGATATGAACATTTTCATGATGTTTGAACGTGATCCATCAGTTTACAGCATACATGCTATTCAACAGGCCATCAGTCCCAACCTTAAAACCAATCTCTTGTTCCTACATGCTATAACAGGCTGTGATACTGTTTCAGCCTTATACGATGTAGGTAAGATGAAGGCAGTGTCCATTATTGAAGGCAGGAACGAATGGGGAATGTTGGATGTGTTTCATCAGCCTTCATCAAGTCATGAAGAGGTGGCAAGAGTTGGAGAACAATTTTTGCTAAAACTGTATGGGGCAGTTCAGTCCACCTCTCTGGATATGCTTCGGTATGTACTGTACATGAGGCAGGTTGGTAGAAAATCTGTGTACTCAAGTGGAGTCAACTTAGAGAGCCTGCCACCAACATCAGCTGCCACCAAATATCATTCATATCGGGCCTACTTAGCAGTGCAGCAGTGGTCCGGAAATGAGCTGGCACCTACTGAATGGGGATGGAAAGTACAAGATGGAAGGTTGCTTCCAGTTGCAACAGACCAACCTGTGGCACCTGATCGGGTGTTGCGAATGATCTCATGTGGGTGCATAATAGGATGTGGAAAAAATGCAGTTGTTACAGAGCTGGGCTATTTTACACTGAGATGTGTTCCTCGTGTATTGGGAGGACATGTAACAACAGCCAATCCATAGATTCAGATGAGGGTTGAAACTAGAATTGTGTTGTAAATATTATGACATAAATGTACTCACATTTGGTACCTGCCAGACTGGACCAATGGTTTCTTTGTTGTATTATTTGCTTCTTGATATATATGCTGTATGGATATGCCTTTCTATGTATTGTATGTTTCACAGTTTGTAGCGGTTAGCATCCTACTGAAATTGGATTTCGTTAATTTAATCTTGTGCCCTTTTTGTGAACCAGATTACTTATGGTAGTTCTGCAATTTGGCAGAATAATTTCTTGAGACAGCACATGGTTATTTTGAAAGTAATGCTTGGATTGAATTTCAAACGGTATATTTACACTCCTTGCCCACAAAAACATGGGATTAGACCCCAAAATAATATCTCTCTGTTATAGTAGGATATCAATGTATTATTATTATTTAATATCACCACGAATTAGGCATACAATTGTCAATGGAAAAAACTCGCCACTCCTTCACGAGAGTCCGACTGACACACAACGACAGTCGCTCTCGCTCCGTCGCTTCTTGTACATAAAGGCTATGAATATAATTCGCCTTAAGGAAGCTGAAGTCTTAATCAACACCCTTTACACCGCCCCCCGACAAGCCCGTTACATTTGGTTGGCAGCGGTCACCCCGCGCCTGTGCCTTCGCTACCTCGTTCTCCTCCGAGCCACGAGAACTCACCAACAAACTCCGGGGACAGGCGTACAAGGGAAGAAGGAGTCAACGCACCTGCCGTCCGCGGCAACGCACCTGCCGTCCGCGGCAACGCACCTGCCGTCCGCGGCAACGCACCAGCCGTCCGCGGCATCTCACAAGGCGCCAGCTACGTGCAACTCACAAGGCGCCAGCTACCAGCATCTCACAAGTCGCCACCTACGTGCAACTCACAAGGCGCCATCTACAAGCCTCGAGCACACCAGCTACAAGCATCTCACAAGTCGCCACCTACGTGCAACTCACAAGGCGCCATCTACAAGACTCGAGCACACCAGCTACAAGCAACTCTACAGGCGTCCAGCCTACAAGCCTCGAGCACACCAGCTACAAGCAACTCTACAGGCGTCCAGCCTACAAGCCTCGAGCACACCAGCTTCAAGCAACTCTACAGACGTCAAGCCTACAAGCCCCGAGCACTCACAGGCCTACGCAGCCGAAAGCGAGGGCCACAATCTACAAGCTGCTCCCCCGCTTCAAGCCAGCACTGCTACGAACCCTGCAAGCCACTCCACGATACAGCAGAAGTATTCACACCAGCAACGAGGAGGCACGCCCCGCTGACCTTGGGACACCCCGCATGCCCCTCGCTCCACAGCTGGCGGCACCACCGCCGCTGCCGGGAGCTTCGGCCCAAACCTCTTCCGGCAAACAGTCAGCAAGGGTACCCGCGGCCATCTCCCGGTGACTGCAAGCTGTTCCCACGTACTACCGTTTCTTGCAAGGCGTCTTCTCAAGAGGTTCCACACCCAAGTCGTCTTACCTGCCACAGCCGCCCATCTCTTTTTCTTTTTTTTTTTTTATTTTTTTTTTTTTTTACAGCAAAGGAGACAGCTCAAGGGCACAAAAAAGTAAATATTAATAAAAAAAAAAAGCCCGCTACTCGCTGCTCCTAAAAAGAATCCAAAGAGGTGGCCGAAAGATAAGTCAGTTTCGGGAGGAGAGGTGTCCTGATACCCTCCTCTTGAAAGAGTTCAAGTCGTAGGCAGGAGGAAATACAGATGAAGGAAGATTGTTCCAGAGTTTACCAGCGTGAGGGATGAAAGAGTGAAGATGCTGGTTAACTCTTGCATAAGGGGTTTGGACAGTATAGGGATGAGCATGAGTAGAAAGTCGAGTGCGTGATGGGGGGAGGAATGCAGTTAGCAAGTTCAGAAGAGCAGTCAGCGTGGAAATATCGATAGAAGATAGAAAGAGAGGCAACATTGCGGCGGAATTTAAGAGGTAGAAGACTATCAGTATGAGGAGAGCTGATGAGACGAAGAGCCTTTGCCTCCACTCTGTCCAGAAGAGCTGTGGTGGAGCCCACACATGAGATGCATACTCCATACGAGGGCGGACAAGGCCCCTGTATATGGACAGCAACTGTGCAGGGGAGAAGAACTGGCGGAGACGGTACAGAACGCCCAGCCTCGAGGAAGCTGATTTAGTAAGATATGAGATATGAAGTTTCCAGTTGAGATTTTGAGTTAAGGATAGACCGAGGATGTTTAGTGTTGAGGAAGGTGATAGCTGGGTGTTGTCAAAGAATAGGGGATAGTTGTTTGGAAGATTGTGTCGAGTGGATAGGTGGAGAAACTGTGTTTTTGAGGCGTTGAAGGACACCAGGTTCTTCTTGCCCCAATCGGAAATAATAGTAAGGTCTGAGGCTAAGCGTTCTGCAGCCTCCAGCCTTGAGTCGTTAAGTTCCTGAAGGGTGGGTCTTCTATTAAAAGAAGTTGAATAATGCAGAGTGGAATCATCGGCGTAGGAATGGATAGGACAGTTCGTTTTGGAAAGAAGATCATCAATGAACAATAGAAAAAGAGTGGGAGATAGGACAGAACCCTGTGGGACACCACTGTTAATAGATTTAGGGGAAGAACAGTGACCGTCTACCACGGCAGAAATAGAACGGTCAGAAAGGAAACTGGAGATAAAGGTACAGAGAGAAGGATAGAAACCGTAGGAGGGTAGTTTAGAAAGCAAAGATTTGTGCCAGACCCTATCAAAAGCTTTTGATATGTCCAGCGCAATAGCAAAAGTTTCACCGAAACGGCTAAGAGAGGATGACCAAGAGTCAGTTAAGAAGGCTAGGAGATCACCAGTAGAACGCCCCTTGCGGAACCCATACTGGCGATCAGATAGAAGGTCAGAAGTGGAAAGGTGCTTTTGAATCTTACGGTTAAGGATTGATTCAAAAGCTTTAGATAGACAAGAAAGTAAAGCAATAGGACGGTAGTTTGAGGGATTGGAGCGGTCACCCTTCTTAGGTACAGGCTGTGTGAAGGCATACTTCCAGCAAGAAGGAAAGGTAGATGTTGACAGGCAGAGGCGAAAGAGTTTGACCAGGCAGGGTGACAGCACGGAGGCACAGTTTTAAGGACAATAGGAGGCACTCCATCAGGTCCATAAGCCTTCTGAGGATTGAGGCCAGAGAGGGCATAGAAAACATCATTTTGAAGAATCTTTATAACAGGCATAAAGGAGTCAGAGGGGGGATGAGTAGGAGGAATATGCCCAGAATCGTCCAGAGTGGAGTTTTTAGAAAAAGTTTGAGAGAAGAGTTCAGCCTTAGAGATAGATGAGACGGCAGTGTTGCCGTCAGGACTGAGGAGTGGAGGGAAAGATGAAGAAGTGAAGTTGGAGGAGATGGTTTTGGCTAGATGCCAGAAGTCACGGGAAGAGTTAGAGAAAGCAAGGTTTTGACATTTTCTATTAATGAAAGAATTTTTGGTTAGTCGGAGAATAGATTTGGCACGATTTCGGGCAGAAATGTAAAGTTCATAATTAGCATTAGTTTGAAGGCTCTGGTATCATTTGTGAGCTACCTCTCTATCATTGACAGCACGAGAACAAGCGTGATTAAACCAAGGCTTTTTAGCGTGAGGAGTAGAGAAAGAACGAGGAATGTATACCTCCATTCCAAAAGACAATCACCTCTGTGATGCGCTGAGCACACAGAGGGGTCTCTATCCTGGAAGCAATAATCATTCCACGGGAAATCGGAAAAGTACATCCTCAGGTCGTCCCACCGAGCTGAAGCAAAATGCCAGAAGCATCGCCTCTTCGGTGGGTCCAGAGGATGTACAGGAGCGATAGGACAGGATGCAGAAATAAGATTGTGATCGGAGGAGCCCAACGGAGAGAACAGTTTGACAGAATAAGCAGAAGGGTTTGAGGTAAGGAAGAGGTCTAGAATGTTGTGCCGATCTCCAAGACGGTCAGGAATACGTGTAGGGTGCTGGACCAACTGCTCTAGGTCGTTGAGGATAGCAAAGTTGTAGGCTTGTTCACCAGGATGGTCAGTGAAAGAGGATGAAAGCCAAAGCTGGTGGTGAACATTGAAATCTCCTAGGATGGAGATTTCAGCGAAGGGAGAGTGGGTCAAGATGTGCTCCACTTTAGAATTCAAATAGTCAAAGAATTTTACATAGTTGGTAGAGTTAGGTGAGAGATAAACAGCACAGATGTATTTAGTAATAGAATGACAGTGAAGTCTTAACCAGATGGTGGAAAATTCAGAAGAGTCAAGGTCGTGGGCACGAGAGCAAGTGATGTCGTTGCGCACGTAGGCGCAACATCCAGCTTTGGATTGAAATTTAGGATAGAGATTACTATAACAAGGGCGACGCGGCCATCATACGTCTGGCGGCAGTGTACCGGCTCCCAGCCGCCGCATACGCGGCCGCTCAAATTGCTGGATCAGCAGTTTTTCAACCTCCATTGCGAGTCCTCCGATCTCAGCCCATCCCTCACCTCTCACCGCCGCTGTGGCCGCGGCCGAGGTTTCCTGACGCGCCTACAACGACTGCACGTAACCCAGGGCATCACAAGCCGTCGCCCTCTCCACTACATCAGCTGATTAATCTTGGTATTTGTGGATATTCCCTTCTTGTCCAAATATGCCGACTCGGCTTATTTTCATTATTGTTCGTGCAGGGGCACGATTTTTTTATTTCTGTGTTCCTAACGCTGTTAATCAGTCATAATTGTTAGCGTAACGTTCATTCGCATACGATATTGATTCTTTCTTATTGTTTGCTAGCGAGTCTATTGAGTATAGTGTGAGTTCCCTGATCAAAGTTAATCTTCATCAGTGTGCCCTGCCTCCGTTTTCTTTTCACCGCTCGAGAGAAAACGTGAGCTTCAATGGTATACTCACTTACCATACCACCTTGTTTATATAGTTATTCTTTCAATATACCCATATCATTAGGGCATTCCATTATAACCTTAACTTCTATTACGTCTAAACAGGCACCTTGCTAGCCATTCTTTCTTGCCTTTTTAGGGTTTCAACGCAAACTATTCATTCATACACGTTGCGTTTATTGGTTCATATTTACAGCTATCAACATATGCTCCTATTTTGTAAATGATTTACACCATAGTATGAACAAAGACACTCTCGCTAAACTCGGCGACACCTTTAAACAGTTGGCTCGTCCTTCAAGTGAAGAGGGACTGGAACATGATACCACAACCGGTGAATTTACTAAGGTAATCTTATGTTCAGGCACTCATTATTTATCAATTACAGGCCGCAGAATTCGTTCACCCCCGGGTTCGTCTGCATACTTACAACCCACTCAAGGTTCAAGGACACCCTCACCAGCATCCCCTCGCACCAGCCGCAGTATTACAGGCTCAAAGTAAGGTCTCTCTCACCTGTAGTTTTTGCAAGCAATCAGGACATTCTGAACATTCTTGCTTCGCGAAACGTAGGGAATCAACACATTCAAGACAGGGCTCAGATAGGGGGTCAGGAGGTTACAGGGGCGGGCATCATTCATCACACAGGAACCCTAGGCCAAACCATCAGCGGAAGGCTGCCTTTTGCCATATCCACGGGAATTGTTTTCATGATTCAGACAGTTGTTCTGCAATACAAAAGGCCAAGGAGGAACAGAAGTACAAGTCCTCAGCGGACAGTAAACCACACTCCTCTTCTCAGAATAAAAAGACATGACTTCGTGACAGCCCCGAGGCGTACATCCAAGTGTCCCTTAAGGAAAATACTAATTGGGAGCAACTTGACTCCGTCATTGCCGCCTTGGGACGGACAAGCATAATTGCCCTCCCTTGCAAGGTGGGCAAAATTTCACTCACCTTAGCGGTTGACACAGGTGCCACAGTCAATGTCATCTCCGACTCCGCTTACAGGTCTCTGACACGACAGGCGAGTGGGGAAAATTGGCCGCTCCAAGAGAACGACCTGAATGTGGTAGGCGTGACGGGCACCACTTTGGGAATCCTTGGGCGAGTACCACTAACAGTCCGCTTACAAGAAAAAGTATGTCCCTCTCGAGATTTCTTTTATGTCTCTAGCAGGTTTGCTTTACCTGTGGATGGGATCTTAGGATTAAACGCCATGAAAGACCTGCACATAACCATAAACCCTGAAAGCAACGCGATCGTGTATCAAGGCCGACGCATACAGGGGATGGTAAATCCATCGCCTCTGTCAACTGTAATCTCACCCTCAGAGGTGGAAAATGACCAACCCACCAGAGACTCAGGGACTGCCACCGCCCAAGTGTCACCTCTTACGGTCAAACCACACGAAACCATTGCAGACTTGTGGCGGACAGTAACGGCAGTCGTAGAAGGTCCTCATATAGTTCCGGATCGTGCTGCAAAACTTGTTAAAATCCGTTTGCCTAACGCCCCTCCGACGGGAAGTGATGTGTGTATCGACGGAGTTCCTCACATACACCGCGTGACGGTGGAGGTAACTCTTGCGACAGTCAAGGAGGGAGGTTTTGCAGAAGCATTGGTAATAAACACGTCTGGATCCCCTGTATCCTTAAAAAACGGTGTTCGATTGTGCCAGTGTCTAGTGTATGGGAGAAATGTCGCCCCGGAACCAGCTGAATACCCTTCAGCCCAAGTCTCAGGCATAACCTCGGCGTGTCAGGCTTCTCCCGAACAAGACACAGCTAATTTAGAGGCATTCCTAAAAGTTGCACACTATTCCGAAATTACGCCAACCTTAGTCCAGCTTCTGGAACATTATCGGGGGGCGCTTGCCCTACCAGGCGAGCCGCTTGGAGTTACGCAGTGTGCTGAACACCACATTAAGTTAAAACCCAATACAAATCCTGTATATATCAATGCGTACAAGCTCCCCCACAGTCAGAGGGAGGTGGTGCAACAACTTATCTCTGAAATGTTAGAACAAAGTGTCATCAAAGAATCGAATTCCCCGTGGAATTCACCCTTGTTTCTGGTTCCGAAGAAAGACGGCTCTTATCGTCCTGTGATTGATTTCCGGCGTGTGAACACCGCGACCGTGGATGATCATTTTCCGCTTCCCGTTCTTCGAGATCTTCTGATGTGTCTCGGTAGAGGAAATAAAGTCTTTACGAGTCTTGATCTGGTCAGTGGCTACTGGCAACTGCCCATGGCCCCCGAGTCACGTGAAATAACGGCTTTCAGCACGCCTCATGGCCACTATGAGTGGACGAGGATGCCGTTCGGGCTCAAAGGAGCTCCCTTGACCTTCCAAAGGACAATGAACAGTATTTTTGGTGACTTGCTGGGCAACTCTGTCTATGTGTATTTAGACGACATCATCATAGCAAGTAAAGACGTGCATGCACACATGGAAACACTAAAAGCAGTCCTACACAGACTTCAAGAAGTCGGATTAAAGCTCAAAATCACCAAATGTGAATTTTTAAAGCCTCGGATCAAGTTCTTGGGGCATGTCGTGGACGAATTCGGCATCCACACAGTGGACGACAAAATAAAGGCTATTGCCGAGTTCCCTCAGCCAACGTCTGCGGACAAGGTACGGTCTTTCTTGGGTGTCGCAGGTTATTACCGGCCTTTCATAATGGGCTTCGCAGCACGCGCGAGTCCCCTAACCCATCTTTTAAAGAAAGACGTACCATTTCAGTGGCTCCCAGCTCAACAAACGAGTTTTGAGGATTTAAAGAAAGCGCTTACACAGGCTCCGGTCCTTGTCTTTCCGGATTTCAAGGACCCCTTTCAGCTTTGTACCGACGCTTCGGCTAGTGGAGTAGGAGCCGCGCTGATGCAAACAGATAAGTCCGGCAAAAAGCATGTGATAGCGTTCGCCAGTCGAGTACTTACAGCTCCGGAAAAGAACTATTCTGTTACCCACCTAGAGGCTCTTGCCATTGTGTGGGGTCTGAAGCATTTTCGTGACATAGTGATGGGGTACAAAATTGTGGTGTATACGGACCACGCGGCCATAACTGATCTTTTCAAGGGAAAAAACCTACACGGTCGTCTGGCAAGATGGTTCTTAACGATCCAAGCATACAATCCGGAGATAAAATACATCACCGGAAAAAAAATGTGGTCGCAGATGCCTTATCTCGGAATATTCCGATAGGCGCGATTACCACCCCAGAGGTCATCCACAACTTCACTTCACCTGAGCTACACACTGCTCAGCGTGACCACCCTGTGTGGAAGAGGTTAATTTACGCCCTGGAGTCGGGAGACGAATCAAACCTTCCTGAATTGCCAGTTCCCTTTTCACAATTCTTCCTATCAGAGGACAACCTCCTTTGTAGGTCATGGCCAACCAAACCGGTACCTATAGACCAACTGGTCATCCCAGACATATACGTCCCCGTGACGCTTAAGCTGGTCCATAACACACCCATTGCGGGTCACCCAGGAAGAGACAAGACGCTATCTGTCACCAGACGAAAATTCTACTGGCCCACATTATGGGTTGATGTAGAAAAACATGTCGCACATTGCGTCGTTTGTGCTAAGCACAAGGGGTCCGTCAAAGGGCCAGCACCTATGTTGCAATACCCAGTCCCAGAGGCGCCATGGGATGTTGTTAATATAGACTTATTACAGCTCCCCCAGAACCATCATGGTTCGCGCTACTTATTGGTGTGCGTCGACCAGTTCTCTAGGTTTCTAGTTCTAGCGCCTCTCAAGGACAAGACAGCCACACGCGTGGCCCATGCCCTCGTGACTCACGTGTTGTGTCCACATTCGTCTCCTCGAATTCTTTTGAGTGACAATGGCACCGAGTTTAGGAACTCAGTATTGAGCGAAATATGCGCTCAGTTTAACATCACGCAATCCTTCATCACAGCTTACCACCCAGCTGCTAATGGGTTGGCGGAGAGGGCTAATAGGAAAATCTTACAGGTCCTCAGGCCTATCGTGAACGATAGGGGAAGTCTCCCTACTACATCTTATATGGGGTGGAGAAACGTCTTCCGTACGACTTCCTAACAACCCCACAACAACCTCTCTAAAACATTGATAGGTACGCACAACAGCAGATGCATATGTTTTCCAAGATACACTCAGAAGTTAGGTGTACGTTAATAGCTACGAAGGATGAAATGATGTCAAAACAACACAAACAGGCCGTTCCGGTGAATTTCAAAGAGGGTGACACAGTCATGATTAAGCAAGCGGAAAGGAGTTCGAAACTGGGGGCTAAATTTGTGGGTCCTTACCGAGTTGTTCGGAATGTCAGGGGAAATCGGTTCGAGGTTCTCGAGTCGAATAGTTCCATTTCAGACGGCGGACGTGTTTGAGGCACACGAAATTGTCCCGTTCCCTTTTTCAGCAAAGGACAGTGTGTTAGCCCTGGACACGTCCCCGTCTCTTGTTCTAATCGCGAAGGATTTCGCTCTGTATTCAACGGGTAGCTACTCACTCTTGCAGTATTGCAAGGAGACGGTCTTCGGGCGTTTCTATTGCTCTGCGTCTCTCTTTGCCTTCCTCCCAGTTCGGGGGGGGTTTGCGAGATCGCCCTCACCCGCGTGAACGCGTCTGACGCTCTTTCCCTGTGCCCTTACAAGCAGCTAACGCCAACGCCTGTTTTCCATAAGAACTTTCAGGGTCTGCATTATTTTTATTTCCCTCAGTCATTCTATGTATCGGTCATCTGCCCGGAGGGTACCACTTATCAACGGGTTACTGGTCACTATGCCATAGCGTAAGCATGCTATATCCGCTCCACTAACATAACAACGTACCCGTCCCGGTTCCGTCTGGTTTTCACAGCCAATATTTCCCATCGAGTGTTTCCTCTACGGTCTCTCGGTGACATTCATTTCTCCAGCATCTCGTATGTGACTAATTCCCTTAATTCATTGTCTTTCGCAAACAAAACAGAGTTTGCGGAAACCCTGGAGGAAACGCTGCCTGATTATTTGCATCTCCCCTACCTGTACCCTGGATTTTTTTGTACCATTGTTTCTGATGTTCGTCAGTCTCGTCGTCATGTGCTACCTTATTAGGAGAAACTCTGTCCTGCACGATTATTTGGTTGTACAGACACGGCGACTGGATGCAGGGAGGCCACTGGCAAGGTAGTTTTTCCTTTTCTCAGACAAGTCAGGGGACAGAAACCTGGCTGCTCCTATACTTAACATTGTACTGTGTTTCACTACTGTATTTTTTTTTTAGGAGCTAGATCAACGTTTCATTGTCTGTAACTATGCCAGTTGATGGTTTCTTATACATGTGTCCTTATATTTATCTTTCGAGAGGTTTCTTATGTTTCATGTCACACACGTTGTGGTTTCCCTCTCACTCTTTATATTATAACTCCACATCTGTTCTTACATAGCCAGTGTTTTAATGTAATTGTATCATAGGCAGTCTGCTTGACAAACTCCCACTATGTATGTTCATGGTAACTAGACTGCTATTTGGTTGGTTGATTTGGACTCATCAGCGGTCATCTTGGATTGTGAATTTTCCACAGCCTGGATTTTAGGGGACTTTGTACCATGTTACTAGATAGATTTCCTGAAAAAATCAGCTTTCTACATTTTTTTCCCGGTTCAACACTAATGCTCCTGGGCTATTAGAAAACTAGGCTATTTTGCATTTAGGAACACTAAGCTATTATTTTGCATTTAGGAATACTTGGCTATTATTTTGCATTTCACAATACTAAGTTATTATTTTGCATTTAGGAATACTTGGCTATTATTTTGCATTTCAGAATACTAAGCTATTATTCTACATTTATGAAACTAGGCTATTATTTTGCATTTATGAATACTAAGTTATTATTTTGTATTTAAGAACACTAGGCTTATTTTGCAGTAACTTTTTTCTTAAGCGAAGTAATTCTCTCTCTCTCTCTCTCTCTCTCTCTCTCTCTCTCTCTCTCTCTCTCTCTCTCAAGCAACAGTGGCTTTAAAAAGCAGAGACTGAGTGGGCAGAAGGGATGTTAGTGTCGTGTTTTAGCGGTGCTTAAAGGTTTTATATATATTATTGATACTAAAACGAACTGAAATGAAAATGTGACTTCATGGGTCCATGCGCATTACCTGTGGGGGGCTACATGCCAAATTTGGTTAGGCTAGGTAAAAAAAATAAAGTCAGGACGCCTTAATTTTGTTTTGAGAGTTTGCCCGCCTAATATTTAGGCGGTTCCGCCGACATCCGTCAAGGATACAGAGTCTATGTCATGACCCAATATGAGTTAGTGTAATTTTCACTTCATAAAATTACCTACCACTCCCGTGTTTGCCAGCATTGCTATTATGCATCTTATATTTGCAACCAGCTCTGCCACAAGGTTGCAATCATTTTTGTCATTCAGCTTTATGCTCGTGCTGACAGTACTTAACCTGTTTGAGTTTGGTCTTCGTGGCCGTCTCCCTGTTTTTATTCAGGAGTTTTTATCTCATCGTCCTTTACGGGTTAGAGTGGGGAGTACTCTTTCAGAGGTTTGTCCACTTGAGGATGGTGTACCACAGGGAAGTATTCTCAGTGTTGCGCTATTTGCTGTGGCTATTAATGGAGTCGTTGGTGTCCTGCCTGATGGAGTTCATAGCTCCTTATATGTAGACGATTTATCCATTTCGTTTTCTGCGGCAAGGATGTCGTTGATTGAACGAAAACTACAATTGACTATAAATAGAGTCGCCAATTGGGCAAATACGCGCGGCTTTCGATTTTTGTCCTCAAAGACAGTAGCTATGCATTTCTGTCGTCTTCGAGGCGTTCATCCGGACCCTGACTTATATCTTGGTAATAGGCGACTGTCCTGTGTAGAGACGACTCGTTACCTCGGTCTTTTATGTGATAGCCGCCTAACCTGGGTGCCTCATTTACGTTACGTTAAGGCGGCTTGTCAGAAAGCCCTGTCCCTCCTTCGTGTTTTAGCTCATACCTCTTGGGGTGCAGACAGGGACACGCTACTCCTCCTCCACAGAACACTCATCCTTTCCAAGTTGGAATATGGCTGCGAGGTATACTCCTCCGCCAAGGAGGCTCACCTATGCGTGTACAGTACTTCACGCCGGGGTCCGCTTGGCTACTGGTGCATTCCGGTCTTCACCGATACCTAGCCTCCTCGTGGATGCTGGCGTCCTGCCTCTGGATTTGAGACGCCAGTCCTCTCTATTCCGTTGCTGGTTCCGCGTCCAACGCCTTCCAGAATCAGTTCCTTTTGTGTCAATTTTGCGGGATTCCCGTTCGCCTGCATATGATGAGCGACCTAGTCTCCCTAAACCTTTTGGGTTTCGGGTAGCGTCTGCCATGACACCGTTGTCTTTCCCTCCCATTCCTATCTGCCCTTATCGAGTACCTAGGGTTGGATACTGGCAGTTGCCCGGTGTATCCTTGTGTTCTCCCACTATAGATAGTAAGAGGGATTTACCGCCATATGCGTCCCGAGCCTTATTTTTAGAGCATTTCACTGAACACTCGGACTCCATCCCTATCTTTACTGATGGCTCTAAATTGGATGCTGGAGTTGGCTTTGGTGTTGTGTTCCCCTCCTTCTGTCGGGGAGGTAGTCTTTTTTCTGTTGCTTCTGTATTTACTGCAGAGCTGTCTGCAATAGTCCTCTCTTTACAGATTATTTTTACGCTTCCTGTGGACTCTTTTATGATTTTTAGTGATTCTCGTAGCGCTCTTTCTGCGCTGGGCTCCTTTACTCCCTCTGTTAATCCCCTAGCTTTATCTGCTCTCGAGTGGCTGTATTTGCTCAGCAACAGGGGATATCGCGTTGGGTTTTGTTGGGTTCCAGGACACGTTGGCTTACACGGGAACGAACGAGCTGATGGACTTGCAAGGGAGGCAGCAGCTAGAGCTGCCCCTCCTAGTGCTGTCCCATGTACAGATATGTTTCCAGAGATTCGCAAGGCAATTCTTGCCAGTTGGCAGGAGAGGTGAAATGCTCGGGGTGCGACTTCCAAAATGGGAGAGATTACCAGGACTGTGTCTCGTCCTTGGTCATACGAAAGTGTCCGTGACCGTCGCTCGCAGACAGCCTTGACCCGTCTTCGGACGGGTCATACGCGTCTAACACATGGTTACCTCATGGCCTGGGGAGTGCAGCCTTATTGTGATGACTGCTTGGTTCCCCTGACCGTGCGGCACTTGCTGGTCGAGTGCCCCAGTTTGGGGGACCTGCGAGTGCGATACCTGTCGCAGTGTCGGGGAGAAGACGGATCATTCCGTCTCTCGCTGATGCTGGGAGGGAGATGCTTTTCCCCGGGACATGAGGTACTTCTCTGTATGGAGAAGGCTGGTCTTCTCCATGAGTTATGACCGTTTTCTGTGTGATTTGTTTCGTCTCGTTTTGTTTGGCTTTGCTCTTAGTTTACTTTTTTAGGTTCCTTTTTTAGCCCTTTTAGTTTAGTTTTTTTTCTTATTTTTCAGTTTTTAACACATTGAATGCGGCGCCATATGACCCTAGATGTTGCGGCGCCTAATTTAAATCAATCAATCAATCAATCAATCGTACTGACAGCTCCTCTGATCTTACTAACGACATACGTCATGGGCACTTTGCATTGCTGCAGTGTTATGCTCAGTGAGCTACAAAGGTATGTGAAATTTTCCAAGATATCAATGTTCTTTACACATGCATAAACACACAGAACTTTTTCATCCAGTGAGCTTCCAAACATTTGTATCTTAGTAGTGGCATAGGTGACCTGCATTTCCAAAGGCTTTGCCTTCTCGTGTAGGGCCTGTAGACCCATTACCAGAGCCTCCAGCAACTTGATGAAGGTTACTGCATCATCGGCAAAGCCAGATCAGTGACCTTGGCATTGCCAACAGATGCTCCACAATGACTTTGCTCCACAACTCTGCCTAATACTCAGTCCATATAAGTGTTGAAAGCAACAGGGGAAAGAGACACCCCAGGCTCGCTTGTGTTTTCAGGAAAGAAAAGTTGGATACTCCCTTCCCCAGCACACATTTCACAGCACACTCTGACTCAGAGTAAAGACCAGTTAATAGAGCAATGATCCTTGAAGGAATCCCACAACGTTGCCGGAGAATGTTTCGCGGTGCACTGAATCAAATGCCTTCTTGAGATCGACTTAGGCTGCAAGCGTCCCTTGTCGAACCTCACGTTGACAGTCCACCAGTTCACGACGGTCAGTTATTGACTTACAAGGCGTAAACCCAGACTGCTCAAGCCTCGTCAACTTCACCAATGCTTGACACTGACCAGTGAAATACCACTGTAGTTGTTACAATCAGGAGGTACTATTGTACCAGATTACAATATTGTAGTTCAAGACCTCATGCAACTCGCGGATCATGCATGGGCTCACCTCCAGATTTGATGAGTTCCATACTGATGTTACAAACACCAGTTACCTTTCCAGACCCAAAGCTTGCCACAGCCCCTCTAATTTTCTTCAGAGAGGCTTTTGCCAATGGGTGGATCAACAGTTACTACTACTACTGTTGTTACTTTTTTTTTTTTTTTTTTATTTTTTTTTTTTACGTTGTTGCCTATTGCGCCGGTAGGCATCTTCCCGGTGGGGCCTGAATGCCGCCTGATGGTCGGCCCAAGGCTTCTTCCAGGTGGGGCCTGATGGTCGGCCCAGCCCGTTCTGGCACAGGCGAGTGTTTACAGTGGCGCCATCTTGCGTTGGTTAGGGGCTGCTCAATTTGAGCATCTGCCGTGAACAACTGCTCAAAGTACTCACTCCAAAGCGCTCTCTACTCATCCATGTCACAAAGGAACACAAAGTAAGAACAAACAACAGCAGACCTGCTGGTCCTTACGAGGTTGTTTGTGACAAGCTACACTAACTATCTAACCAAAGGTGGAAGATGAAGGACAGCAAAGGCGATGACATTTTTGTCATTGACGAAGCAACCAGTTATCTTCGGATATCGCTTGCTTGAGAGAGAGACCGAGAGCAGAGGTTCTTCAGGGCTCAGTAGGCAGGTCAGAGGTCATTTGCACTGAAATGGCCCTCGACGTTCTCAACAAGACTGCTGCCATACCTCTCCTTGTCTCTTCTCAGATTTACATATATTTACATAGATACCCATACCACATACCCTATCGTCCAGACGATAGTCTGTTTCATTTCATATGTTAATCAACAGAGCCGGATTTTCCATGGACGTGGTAGCTGCGCATTTCTAGTTCGGGAATACGTGAAAATCAACTGTTGTGATAGATATTCAAGCTATTTTTTTTCAATAACATATTTGAATGTTTATGGATACAAAAAACACCAGTCATATGCATCGATAAATATAGTGTAACATACAAACCCCCATACATTCCCCCAGGGAGGACTCCCCTTCTGGATGCCGACTTAAGAGGTGTCCTGATAACTCCTCGAACCTCCTTTTCAGTTTCTGCAAGATTCGTGGTCTTAGTTCTAACTTCCATTCTGTGGAACACAATCTCTCATCCTCTAAACCTCACCTTCTCTTCCTCACCGAAACACAGGTTTCTGAGGCTACTGACACCAATCTCTACTCTGTTCCCTCCTACTATCTCTATCCTAAATTTCAATGCAAAGCTGGCTGTTGCGCCTACGTGCGTATCGACATTACTTGCTCTCGTGACCTTGACTCTTCTGAATTTTCCACCATCTGGCTAAGACTTCATTGTCATTCTATTACTAAATACATATGTGCTGTTTATATCTTACCTAACTCTACTAACTTTGTAAAATTCTTTGACTACTTGAACTCTAAAGTGGAGCACATTTTGGCTCACTGTCCCATCGCTGAAATCTCCAGTTTGGGAGATTTCAATGTTCACCACCAGCTTTGGCTTTCATCCTCTTTCACTGAGCAGCCTGGTGAACAAGCCTCAACAATCTAGAGCAGCTGGTTCAGCACCCTACATGTATTGCCGACCGTCTTGGAGACTGGGCCAACATTCTAGACCTCTTCCTTACCTCTCATCCTTCTGCTTATTCTGTCAAACTGTTTTCTCTGTTGGGCTCCTCCGATCACAACCTTATTTATGTATCCTGTCCTATCGCTCCTGTACATCCTTTGGACCCACCGAAGAGACGATGCTTCTGGCATTTTGCTTCAGCTCGGTGGGACGACCAGAAGATGTACATTTCCGATTTCCCGTGGAATGATTACTGTTTCCAGGAGTGTGTGCCCAGCGCATCACAGAGGTGATTGTTTCTGGAATGGAGGCCTACATTCCACGTACTTTCTCTACTCTTCATGCTAAAAACCCTTGGTTTAATCACGATTGGTCTCGGGCTATTAAAGACAGAGAGGCAGCTCACAAAAGGTACCAGAGCCTTCGCACTCCTGCTAACCATGATCTTTACATATCTGTCCGGAATCGTGCCAAATCTATTCTTCGACTTACCAAAACCTCTTTCATCAATAGAAAATGTCAAAACCTTGCTTTTTCCAATTATTTCCGTGACTTCTCCAATTTCACTTCTTCCTCTTTCCCTCCTTTCCTTAACCCTGACGGCAGCACTACCGTCTAATCTATCTCTGAGGCTGAACTCTTCGCTCAAACTTTCTGTAATAGCTCCACCTTTCCTTCGCATAGCCTGTGCCTAAGAAGGGTGACCGTTCCAATCCCTCAAACTACCGCTATATAGCATTACTTCCCTGTCTATCTAAAGCTTTTGAATCAATCCTTAACCGGAAGATTCAAAAACACCTTTCTACTTATAACCTTCTATCTGATCGCCAGTATGGGTTCCGCAAGGGGCGTTCTACTCGCGATCTTCTTGCTCTCTTAACTGATTCTTGGTCATCCTCTCTTAGCCGTTTCGGTGAAACTTTCTCTGTTGCGCTAGACACATCGAAAACCTTCGATAGAGTCTGGCACAAGTCTTTGCTTTCTAAACTGCCCTCTTTCGGATTATATTCCCCTCTCTGTTCCTTTATCTCCAGTTTCCTTTCCGGCCGTTCTATCTCTGCTGTGGTAGACGGTCACTGTTCTTCCCCTAAACTTATCAACAGTGGTGTTCCACAGGCCTCTGTCCTATCACCCACTCTCTTCCTGTTATTCATCAATGATCTTCTTTCCATAACAAACTGTACAGTCCACTCATACGCCGACGACTCCACTCTTCATTATTCAACTTCTTTCAATAGAAGGCCATACCAACAGGAAGTACATGACTCCAGACTGAAGGCTGCAGAACGCTTAACCTCAGACCTTGCTATCATTTCCGATTGGGGTAGAAGGAACCTTGTGTTTTTCAGTGCCTCAGAAAAACAATTTCTCCACCTATCTACTCGACACAATCTTCCAAATTCTTCAATAACACTCAGCTGTCACCTTCTTCAACACTAAATATCCTCGGTCTATCCTTAGCTCAAAATCTCAACTGGAATCTTCACATCTCATCTCTCACTAAAGCAGTTTTCTATTGGTTGGGCTTTCTGTATCGTCTCCGCCAGTTTTTCTTCCTTCTGTACAGGGGCCTTGTCCGCCCTCGTATGGAGTATGCATCTCACTTATGGGGGCTCCGCTCCACGCACACAGCTCTTCGGGACAGAGTGGATTCTAAGGCTCGTCGTCTCGTCAGCTCTCCTCCTCCTACTGATAGTCTTCTTCCTCTTAAATTCCGTCGCGATGCTGCCTCCTTTTCTATATTCTATCGATATTTTCACGCTGACTGCTCTTCCGAACTTGATAACTGCATGCCTCTCCACCTCCCGCTGCACACGACTTTCTACTCATGCTCATCCCTATACTGTCCAAATCCCTTTTGCAAGAGTTAACCAGTATCTTCACTCTTTCATCCCTCACGCTGCTAAACTCCAGAACACTCTTCCTTCATCTGTATTTCCTTCTGGCTACGACTTGAACTCTTTCAAGAGGAGGGTTTCAGGGCACATCTCCTCCCGAAATTGACCTCTCTTTTTGGCCACTCACCTGTACTCTATTCAGGAGCAGTAAATAGTGGGATTTTTTTCTTTAATATTTTTTGTATATGCCCTTGAACTGTTTCCTTTGCTGTAAAAAAAAAAAAAAAAAAAAACGGATGACAAGCTTGTATCAAACAACATAGTCACATCATTCTCGAACGATCTATATATTATTTCAAGTTCATATAATTATCTCATTTCAGGTAGATTAGAAGACAGCTGGCTCTGCAAGTGGAAATACAGGATAATTTAATAATGCACTGCATGTAAATAACGATTGATATTCAAAGTAACATGAAACTTCCGCAGTTGCGCTAGACATATCCAAAGCCTTCGATAGAGTCTGGCATAAATCTTTGCTTTCTAAACTGCCCTCTTACGGTTTATATCCTTGTCTCTGTTCCTATATATCCTGTTTCCTTTCTTGCCGTTCTATCTCCGCTGTGGTAGACGGTCACTGTTCTTCCCCTAAACTTATCAACAGTAGTGTTCCACAGGGCTCTGTCCTATCACCCACTTTCCTTCTGTTATTTAGCATTGATCTTCTTTCTTTAACAAACAGTCCTATCCATTCATACGCTGATGACTCCACTCTGCACTATTCAACTTCTTTCAACATAAGACTTTCTCAACAGGAATTACAAGACTCCAGACTGGAAGCTGCAGAACGTTTAACCTCAGACCTTGGTATCATTTCCGATTGGGGTAAAAAGAACCTTGTGTTCTTCAATGCCTGAAAAAAAATATCCACTTATCTACTCGACACAATCTTCAAAACACCTATGCCCTATTCTTTAATAACACTCAGCTGTCACCTTCTTCAACACTAAGTATCATCGGTCTATCCTTAGCTCAAAATCTCAACTGGAAACTTCACATCTCATCTCTCACTAAATCAGTTTTCTCGAGGTTGGGCTTTCTGTATCGTCTCCGCCAATTCTTCTCCCCCGCACATATGCTTTCCATTTATAGGGACCCTGTCCGCCCTCGTGTGGAGTTTGCATTTTACGTGTGGGGGGGCTCCATTCAAGCAGCTCTCCTGGACAGAGTGGAGTCTAAGGCTCTTCGTCTCATGAGCTCTCCTCCTCTTACTGATAGTCTTCTACCTCTTAAATTCTGCCGCCATGTTGCCTCTCTTTCTATCTTTTATCGATATTTTCATGTTGACTGCTCCTCTGAACTTGCTAACTGCATGACTTCCCCCCCCTCCCGTGGCCCCGCTGCATTCGACTGTCCACTCTTGCTCATTCCTATACTGACCAAACCCCTTATGCAAGAGTTAACCAACATCTTCACTTTTTATCCCTGACACTGGTAAACTCTGGAACAGCCTTCCTTCTACTTTATTTCCTCCTGCCAATGACTTGACCTCTTTCAAGAAGAGTGTATCAGAACACCTCTCCACCCGAAATTGATCTCCTTTTTGGCTACTCTATACTATTTTATTTTGTGGGAGCGGCAAGTAGCGGCCTTTTTTTCTACACTCTTTTTGTTGATCTTGCGCCGACTCTTTTGGTTGTAAAAAGATATTGTTGAATGTGATGCTAGGCTATTTCGAGTATCATGCATGTTATTTACATGCAACACATCAACTTTCATTATGCATAGACACTTACCAGCCATATATCACTTTATGTACCTGAATGAGATGAAATATGGGTATCTGAAAGGCTATAAGTCGTTCGAGTATGATCAGACTATACTGTTTGATGTACAAGAAGCTCTTTCGTGTGCTTCTATGGTATATTATCGATGCAAATCGGCTTGTTTGCGGTGCACGTAATAGGGCTTGAGGGTTTTATTTATGCACAAGAATTCAAATATATCAATGAACATATAATGTTGATCTTCAAGCAATTTCAAACTTACAATGCGCATCTGAAACATCTACGTTCACGAGTGGACAGATGGAATGAAACGGACTATAGTGGTCTGTCCTTCATTCTAAGTGACATTTTATTACTCCGATAGCACCCAAACTTTGAAATTCTAATTTAGTAAATATTAAGTTTAAGGAAGTGTTGGTCAACCTTGTTTTTAGATGAGTCAGTAATGTTGCACTGGACCACTGAAGGTAGGAGCTTACTCCATTTTCGCACTGCAACGTTGGTGAAGAAAAAAAATGCTACATTATTTTTCGTTCGCAAAGTGCCATCGATTACAAACAGTTTTGATTTATTCACATTCTTTAAAACATTCTATCAGTTTTCCTTGGAGGCGACGTTTCTCAAGAGAGAACATGCTAAGGGTTGAGAGCCTTTCATCGTAAGGTTTATTGAGCAAGGAAGGGATCATTTTTGTTGCCCGACGTTGAACACCTTCTAATTTAGCAATGCCCTTTGCATGGTGGGGGGAAAAAGTGGGGTCTGACTAAACTATTGTAAAGCGGAAGTATTACATCTTTAGTATTTAATAAAATGATTATTTTAATGAAGCCCAGCAAGCTGGTCGCTTTATGTGCTGCGTCAATGAATTGCTGTGAGAATTTGAGGTTTGACGCGATATTGAAACCCAGGTCCTTGCTGCATTAGTTCTTTAAAAACATAGGAACATGAAGACGTAAGGAGTCGACAAGAGGCCGATAGACCTGTACAAGGAACCACCTGTGATTCTAACCCCACCTAACATCACTGTCCATGAATTTATATAATCTATTTTTTTAATGTGACTATCGTATTGGAACTCACAAAATGACTGACAAGTCTGTTCCACTCATCCACCACTCTGTTAGTTAACCAGTCTTTGCCTATGCCTTTATTGAATCTGAATTTATCCAGTTTAAACCCATTACTACGTGTCCTACCAGGTTCTCTTACCACCAAAACCTGATTAATATCCCCGTCTAAGAGCCCTTAATCCATTTATAAACTTCAATCAAGTCTCCTAGCACCTTTCACCTTTCAAGAGAATGCACATTTATGAATGTTTGAATCTATCCTCATATGGTAAGTTTCTTTACCCGTGAATCGTCTTAGTCATCCTCCTCTGTACCGATTCTAACATTTTGATATCCATTCTATAGTAAGGTAACCAGAACTGAAGCGCATAATCAAGATGGTCATAATAATGTAAAATATAGCTTGAGGATGACTTCGGCGCTTCTGTTGCTTACACTCCTTGACATAAATCCCTGTACCCTGTTTGCTCGATTTGTAGCTTGAATGTATCGTCCCCTTGGACAAAGATCAGGGCTCACTAAGACCCATAAATCCCTCTCACACAAATACCTACTTATGGAAAAGTCATTTAAGCCAAAACAATACCAGAGCCTTCGAACTCCCACTAACCATGATCTATACATTTCCGCCCTGAATCGTGCCTAATCTATTCTCCGACTCCCTCCTCTCCTTAACCCTGACGACAGCACTGCCGTCTCATCTATCTCTAAGGCTGAACTCTTCTCTCAAATTTTATGTAACTCCACTCTGAACGATTCTGGGCATATTCCTCCTACTCATCCTCTCTCTGACTCTTTCATGCCTGTTATTAAAATTCTTAAGAATGATGTCTTCTATGCCCTCTCTGGCCTCAACTCTCAGAAGGCTTATGGACCTGAAGGAGTGCATCCTATTGTCCTTAAAAACTGTGCTTCTGTGCTGCCCCCTACCTGGTCAAACTCTTTCGTCTCTGCCTATCAACATCTACCTTTCCTTCCTGCTGGAAGTACGCCTGCGTACAGCCTGTGCCTAAGAAGGGTGACCGTTCCAATCCCTCAAACCACCGCCCTATAGCTTTACTTTCCCTTCTATCTAAAGCTTTTGAATCAATCCTTAACCGGAAGATTCAAAAGCGTCTTTCCACTTCTAACTTTCTATCTGATCACCAGTATGGGTTCAGCAAGGGGCGTTCTACTGGAGATCTTCCTCTCTTAAGTGACTCTTGGTCATCCTCTCTTAGCCGTTTCGGTGAAACTTTCTCAGTTGCGCTAGACATATCGAAAGCCTTCGATAGAGTCTGGCACAAGTTTTTACTTTCTAAACTGCCCTCTTTCGGATTCTATCCCTCTCTCTGTACCTTTATCTCCAGTTTCCTCTCCGGCCGTTCTATCTCTGCTGTGGTAGACGGTCACTGTTCTTCTCCTAACTTATCAACATTGGTGTTCCACATGGCTCTGTCCTATCACCCACTCTCTTCCTATTATTTATCAATGATCTTCTTTCTATAACAAACTGTCCTGTCCACTCATACCCTGAAGACTCCACTCTGCATTATTCAACTTCTTTCAACAGAAGGCCCTCTCAACAGGAATTACATGACTCCAGGCTAGAGGCTGCAGAACGCTTAAAGTCAGATCTTGCTATCATTTCCGACTGGGATAGAAGGAACCGTGTGTCCTTCAATGCCTCAAAAAACTCAATTTCTCCATCTATTATTTCGACATACTTCCAAACACCTATCCCCTATTCTTCGACATTCACCCAGCTGTCACCCTGTTCAACACTAAATATCCTCGGTCTAAATCTTAACTGTAAACTTCACATCTCCTCTCTTACTAAATCAGCTTCCTCGAGGTTGGGCGTTCTGTATTGTCTCCGTCAGTTATTCTCCCCCGCACAGTTGCTATCCATATACAGGGGCCTTGTCCGCCCTCGTATGGAGTATGCATCTCACGTGTGGGGGGGCTCTACTCACACAGCTCTTCCACACACACACACACACACACACACACACACACACACACACAATGGAATGGGCAGAAAGGTCAATGAATGGATGAAGGATTACTTAACAGAAAGAGACATGTATATTCCAGCAAATAGACTGGCACACAGTCAA
Source organism: Eriocheir sinensis (assembly GCF_024679095.1). Lineage (NCBI taxonomy): Eukaryota > Metazoa > Arthropoda > Malacostraca > Decapoda > Varunidae > Eriocheir > Eriocheir sinensis. The sequence continues at coordinate 19,428,572 of NC_066531.1, read as the reverse complement.
AGGCAGATTGTAGATGAACAGATTAAATATATGTTGGAACAAGGTGTTATCCAGCATTCCGGATCACCGTGGAACTAACCTTTGTTTCTAGTCCCTGAAAAGGACGGAAGTTACAGGCCTGTCATCGATTTCAGGAAGGTAAATGAGGTAATTGAGGGTGATAGGTACCCTTTGCACGTTTTGTTAATGTCCCTGGGCAAGGAAATAAAATGTTAAGTAGTTTTGATCGTTTAAGTGGCTAGTGGCAGGTGCCTATGGCAGCTGAATCCAGAGAAATAACAGCCTTCAGTACCCCAAACGGTCATTTTGATTGGCTGAGAATGCCTTTTGGCCTAAAGACCACCGATTACCTTCCATAGGATTATTATCACATTATTCTCGGACATGATAGGCAAAGAAGTCTAAGCATATTTAGATGATTTAATCATCTGTAACAAGGATGGTGACAGTTACTTAGTTAGTTAGAAGCTGTTTTGCTTAAACTAAGAGAAGCTGTCCTAATGTCCAAGCTAACTAAATGTGAATTCTTAAAGGCAAAAATCATATTTTTAGGACACACTGTAGATGGAGATGGAATCCACACGATGGCCAATAATTTTCTGCCGTAAATAATTTTCCGCAACCCCAAACCGTTGAAAAAGTTCGATCTCTTCTGGGTTCGCTAGGCTATTATAGTCCTTTCAGGCTTTCATACACGGTTTTGCCAAAATTGCTTTGCCTCTAAAGTAATGTTTTAAATAATTGAAGTCAGCGTTAAACAATGCTCCAGTTCTTGCATTCTCGGACTACAACGTCCCTTTAACTATTTATACAGCTGCTTCAGCCCTAGGACTTGGTGCTGTTTTGATGCAGCTCGCGGTAAACATCGTGCTATTGCCTATGCGAGTCGTACTTCGAACCAAGCTGAGTCAGACTTTTCAGTGACACATGAGGAAAGCCTGGCGGTTGTTTGGGTTCTTAAAAATTTTAGAGTTATGTATTTACAGACCATGCTGTAGTATCCAAGCGTTTTAAGGAAGAAACCTCACCGGTCGACTCGCGCAATGGTACCTGACCATCCAGGATTGGGTGTGGGAGAGCATGAGTTAGTGAGGGAGTGATAGAATGAGTCAGTGAGTGAGGAAGGAGAAAAGTGCAAATGAGTGACAACATGCTACTGTCTGTAGAACTACAGTATTACTGAGCTCTACGGGGAAGGTGACTGACTGGCTGAGGGAGTGAATGAGTTAGAGATGAAGTGATAGAATGAGTCAGTGAGTGGATAAGGAGTGAATAATTGAATAATGGAAAGAGGGGACAGGTCAGCTACTTTTAGCTAGCGTCCTAATAACTTAATATCGGCAACAACAAGACGATGGAGTCGATAATAGCCAGAAGCATTCGAGATCATCTAGAGAAACATAACTTATTCATGACTCGCAGCATGGGTTCACGAAAGGTACGTCATACCTTACCAATCTCTTGTCCTTCTAAAATATAGGAATTGAGTCGATAGATAGAGATGAAACCTGTCATGTAATATATCTTGATTTTAGTAACGTTTTTGACAAAGTTCCTCACCACCGACTGTTGCTTGAATTACAGGCTCAGGGAGTAGACGGGAACGTATTGAACTGGGTCAGGGCGTGGCTTAGAAATTGGAAGTAAAGAGTGCAAATCAATGGTAAAAGATGTGACTGGGGCTGTTACGAGTGGGGTCCCACAAGGTTTGGTATTGGGTCCACTGTTGTTTATCATTTATATCAGTGATTTAAATACAGGACTTAGTAGTGATGTCAGTAAGTTTGCTGATGATTTCAAGATTGGTTAAGTAAATGAATCAGATCAGGACACTATTGTATTCCAGGATGAACTAAACAGATGGTATGATTGGGAGGGCAATGGCAGATGGAGCTCAGTGTCTGTAGGTGCAGAATTCTGAGCGTAGGTAGGAACAACAGCTCTTTTTTTTTACAGCAAAGGAGACAGCACAAGGGCACACAAAAAAAGGAATCAATTATAAAAAAAGCTCGCTACTCGCTGCCCCTGTAAAGAATCCAAAGATGTGTCCTGATACCTTCCTCTTGAATGAGTTCAAGTCGTAGGCAGGAGGAAATACAGATGAAGTAAGATCGTTCCAGAGATTACCAGTGTGAGGGATGAAAGAGTAAAGATGCTTGTTAACTCGTGCGTAAGGGATTTGGACAGTAAAGGGATGAGCTTGAGTAGAAAGGCGTGTGCAGGCAGGACCGCATGATGGGGGGAGGCATGCAGTTAGCAAGTTCAGAAAAGCAGTCAGCGTGAAAATATCGATAGAAGATAGAAGGGGAGGCAACATTGCGGCGGAATTTGAGAGGTAGAAGACTATCAGTAAGAGCAGGAGAGCTGATGAGACGAAGAGCCTTAGCCTCCACTCTGTCCAGAACAGCTGTGTGAGTGGAGCCCCCCCACACGTGAGATGCATACTCCATACGAGGGCAATATGCCCAGAATCGTTCAGAGTGGAGTTACAGAAAATTTGAGAGAAGAGTTCAGCCTTAGAGATAGATGAGACGGCAGTGCTGCCGTCAGGGTTAAGGAGAGGAGGGAAAGAGGAAGAAGTGGAATTGGAGGATATATTTTTGGCTAGATGCCAGAAGTCTCTGGAAGAATTAGAGAAAGCAATGTGTTGACATTTTCTATGGATGAAGGAGTTTTTGGTAAGTCGGAGAATAGATTAGGCACGATTCCGGGCGGAAATGTACAGATCATGGTTAGTGGGAGTTCGAAGGCTCTGGTATTGTTTTTGCTCAAATGACATTTCCATAAGCAGGTATTTGTGTGAGAGGGATTTTTGGGTCTTAGTGAGCCCTGATCTTTCTCCAAGGGCACGATACATTCAAGCTACAAATCGAGCAAACAGGGTACAGGGATTTATAAACAACAGAAGCGCCGATGTCATCCTCAAGCTATATTTTGCATTATTATGACCATATTGATTATGCGCTTCAGTTCTGGTTACCTTACTATAGAATGTATATCAAAATGTTAGAATCGGTACAGAGGAGGATGACTAAGACGATTCACGGGTAAAGAAACTTACCATATGAGGATAGATTCAAACATTCATAAATGTGCGTCCTCTAGAAAGGTGAAAGATGCTAGGAGACTTGATTGAAGTTTATAAATGGATTAATGGCTCTAAGACGGGGATATTAATCAGGTTTTGGTGGTAAGAGAACCTGGTAGGACATGTAGTAATGGGTTTAAACTGGATAAATTTAGATTCAATAAAGGCATAGGCAAAGATTGGTTAACCAACAGAGTGGTGGATGAGTGGAACAGACTTGGCAGTCATTTTGTGAGTTCCAATACGATAGTCACATTAAAAAAATAATTATATAAATTCATGGACAGTGATGTTAGGTGGGGTTAGAATCACAGGTGGTTCCTTGTACAGGTCTATCGGCCTCTTGTCGACTCCTTACGTTTTCATGTTCCTATGATTTTAAAGAACTAATGCAGCAAGGACCTGGGTGTCAATATCGCGTCAAACCTCAAATTCTCACAGCAATTCATTGACGCAGCACATAACGCGACCAGCTTGCTGGGCTTCATTAAAATAATCATGTTATTAAATAATAAAGATGGAATACTTCCGCTTTACAATAGTTTGGTCAGACCGCACTTTTTCCCCCCACCATGCAAAGGGCATTGCTAAATTAGAAGGTGTTCAACGTCGGGCAACAAAAATGATCCCTTCCTTGCTCAATAAACCTTACGATGAAAGGCTCTCAACCCTTAGCATGTTCTCTCTTGAGAAACGTCGCCTCCAAGGAAAACTGATAGAATGTTTTAAAGAATGTGAACAAATCAAAACTGTTTGTAATCGATGGCACTTTGTGAACGAAAAATAATGCATCATTTTTTTTCTTTTTTTCCACCAACGTTGCAGTGCGAAAATGGAGTAAGCTCCTACCTTCAGTGGTCCAGTGCAATATTACTGACTCATCTAAAAACAAGGTTGACCAACACTTCCTTAAACTTAATATTTACTAAATTAGAATTTCAAAGTTTGGGTGCTATCGGAGTAATAAAATGTCACTTAGATTGAAGGACAGACCACTATAGTCCGTTTCATTCCATCTGTCCACTCGTGAACGTAGATGTTTCAGATGCGCATTGTTAGTTTGAAATTGCGTGAAGATCAACATTATATTTTCATTGATATATTTGAATTCTTGTGCATAAATAAAACCCTCAAGCCCTATTACTTGCACCGCAAACAAGCCGATTTGCATCGATAATATACCATAGAAGCACACGAAAGAGCTTCTTGTACATCAAATAGTATAGTCTGATCATACTCGAACGACTTATAGCCTTTCAGATACCCATATTTCATCTCATTCAGGTATATAAAGTGATATATGGCTCGCAAGTGTCTTTGCATAATGAAATTTGATGTGTTGCATGTAAATAACATGCATGATACTCGAAATAGCCTAGCATCACATTCAACAATATCTTTTTACAACCAAAAGAGTCGGCGCAAGATCAACAAAAAGAGTGTAGAAAAAAAGGCCGCTACTTGCCGCTCCCACAAAATAAAATAGTATAGAGTAGCCAAAAAGGAGATCAATTTCGGGTGGAGAGGTGTTCTGATACACTCTTCTTGAAAGAGGTCAAGTCATTGGCAGGAGGAAATAAAGTAGAAGGAAGGCTGTTCCAGAGTTTACCAGTGTCAGGGATAAAAAGTGAAGATGTTGGTTAACTCTTGCATAAGGGGTTTGGTCAGTATAGGGATGAGCAAGAGTGGACAGTCGAGTGCAGCGGGGCCACGGGAGGGGGAGGAAGTCATGCAGTTAGCAAGTTCAGAGGAGTAGTCAATATGAAAATATCGATAAAAGATATAAAGAGAGGCAACATGGCGGCGGAATTTAAGAGGTAGAAGACTATCAGTAAGAGGAGGAGAGCTCATGAGACGAAGAGCCTTAGACTCCACTCTGTCCAGGAGAGCTGCTTGAGTGGAGCCACACGTGAAATGCATACTCCACACGAGGGCGGACAGGGTCCCTATAAATGGAAAGCATATGTGCGGGAAAGAAGAATTGGCAGAGACGATACAGAAAGCCCAACCTCGAGAAAACTGATTTAATGAGAGATGAGATGTGAAGTTTCCAGTTGAGATTTTGAGCTAAGGATAGACCGATGATACTTAGTGTTGAAGAAGGTGACAGCTGAGTGTTATTAAAGAATAGGGCATAGGTATTTTGAAGATTGTGTCGAGTAGATAAGTGGAGATTTTTTTTCGAGGCACTGAAGGACACAAGGTTCCTTTTACCCCAATCGGAAATGATAGCAAGGTCTGAGGTTAAACGTTCTGCAGCCTCCAGTCTGGAGTCTTGTAATTCCTGTTGAGAAAGTCTTCTGTTGAAAGAAGTTGAATAGTGCAGAGTGGAGTCATCACCGTATGTATGTATTGTTGGTTAAAGAAAGATCAATACTATATAACAGAAGGAAAGTGGGTGATAGGACAGAGCTCTGTGGAACACTAATGTTGATAAGTTTAGGGGAAGAACAGTGACCGTCTACCACAGCGGAGATAGAACGGCCAGAAAGGAAACAGGATATAAAGGAACAGATACAAGGATATAAACCGTAAGAGGGCAGTTTAGAAAGCAAAGATTTATGCCAGACTCTATCGAAGGCTTTGGATATGTCTAGCGCAACTGCGGAAGTTTCATGTTACTTTGAATATCAATCGTTATTTACATGCAGTGCATTATTAAATTATCCTTTATTTCCACTTGCAGAGCCAGCTGTCTTCTAATCTACCTGAAATGAGATAATTATATGAACTTGAAATAACATATAGATCGTTCGAGAATGATGTGACTATGTTGTTTGATACAAGCTTGTCATCCGTTTTTTTTTTTTTTTTTTTTTACAGCAAAGGAAACAGTTCAAGGGCATATACAAAAAATATTAAAGAAAAAAATCCCACTATTTACTGCTCCTGAATAGAGTACAGTGTAGTGGCCAAAAAGAGAGGTCAATTTCGGGAGGAGATGTGCCCTGAAACCCTCCTCTTGAAAGAGTTCAAGTCGTAGCCAGAAGGAAATACAGATGAAGGAAGAGTGTTCTGGAGTTTACCAGCGTGAGGGATGAAAGAGTGAAGATGCTGGTTAACTCTTGCAAAAGGGATTTGGACAGTATAGGGATGAGCATGAGTAGAAAGTCGTGTGCAGCGGGAGGTGGGGAGGCATGCAGTTATCAAGCTCGGAAGAGCAGTCAGCGTGAAAATATCGATAGAAGATAGAAAAGGAGGCAGCATCGCGACGGAATTTAAGATGAAGAAGACTATCAGTAGGAGGAGGAGAGCTGACGAGACGAAGAGCCTTAGGCTACGTCCGCACTAGGCAGCGGAACGCTGCTTCTGTTTTTCGCTGCCGCTGCCTGTGCTATCTGCATTAGGCTGTTTTTCGCTGCCGCTGCCTGTGCTATCTGCAGCTATTTTTCGCTGCTCGCAGTGTTTCGCTGCCGCTGCCTTTTGGTTTCAGAGTGCTCCTGACTACGGTCGAATGCGGTTGTGTTGCAGTGCTATTAAATATGAAAACTTTGACGAAAAAAGTGGCAATTGCGTACTTGTTGCGTAAGAAACAACAAGAAAAAAAGAAAAAAAAATATTGGGTTCATCCTCTTTTCCAAAACAAAACAAGAAAAGGAGCATTTTATAATTTAATTAAAGAACTAAAGGATGACGATGCAAAATATTTTAATTATTATAGAATGTCTAAGGCATCATATAATGAACTTTTACATCGTTTAGGTCCAGCACTTCAACGACAAGACACAAAGTTCAGAAATGCCTTGACGCCAGATGAGCAACTGACCATAGCAATCAGGTAAGTTATATGTTTATATTAATGAATTTTGTTATATTTTCAGAATTGAGCTCAAATTTTATTTTTGTAAGTTTTTAAGGATGTGTCACATTATTTATTTTAAGATATATATTTATATTTATATTTGTAATTAAATATTTCGTATAGTAGAGTTGATTTAACGGTTAATATACTCACACAAAACAATAGCACTACAGCAACCAAAACACGGGGGAATTAAAATTCAATACAAAGGTATGAAATATATTCAGAAAATAATAGGAAACTATATATATCCATTCTTTAAATAAAAAAAGCAATTGTTAATTATGCTAGTATATTATATTGTATTCAGAAAACAATATACAAAATCATAATATTCCTATTGTGAAAGAGGAAAACCAAGTGTACCTTCTGCATTTACATAATGCAGTGGGAAAAATTGTCATAATTTATAATTCAACAAGGCTTGATGTATCTGAATAAATCGAGTCAACAGGTGAAGGAACAGGCTGAAGTGTTGTCTGGGGACATGTTTGATAAGCGCTGCGATGCATAGGTAGCGCACTGCTCATATAATCAGGGATGACATTTTGCGTAGGAGGCTGCAAGGTGAAACTTTGATTGGTGAAGCTGCTCGAAGCCTGTTGACCTGAGAAGTAGACAGGATTCTGATGCCCTTTCCTTCTCTTGATTGAGAGCAGGGCCTCAATAGCACTATGTTGCCATTCCAGTACTTCATCTGCAGTTAAAGTTTGAAGTGAGGGTTCAATACCCTTCATAAAAGCCATATGCGTGCTTTGCTCCTCATGCGTGTCCAATTTCTGAAGAAGTTCATGTTCAAATGTGGAAATTTTGCTACGTTTATTTCTCTGGGCTGAAGGTTTCTTTTCATGTAGTGAGCTTATTGATGACATGTCTGTTGGTGATTCTCCCTGACGGTCTTCATCATTTTCCATTGATGATGTTGTCTGGACTGTTTCTCCAATTGCTTTCAAAAATTCCAGATGTTGGGAATAAGCATAGGGTTTTTTACTACTGTACCCTGAACCAGAAGCAGCATTTTTTTAAATTCTTATTTGTTTCAAATATTTCTCTCTGACGTTCTTCCATTTCATTTGAAGGGATTTACCTGCGGAAAAAATAGCATAAATAAGTAGTGTTTTTCATAGTTATGTATAGGATATATCATAATTTTCTAATAAGTTTAAATACGGAAGCCCTTCTCTACGAATCATGGATTTTTTTGTAGATTAATTTTCGTGTGCCACTTGCTAATAAGCAATACATTTTTTTCAGATATCTGGCGACTGGATCCTCAATGACAAATCTGCAGTACAGTTTCCGAGTTGGGAAACAAACAATTAGTGATTGCATAAGAGACGTGTGTTGGGCTATCTGGACAATACTACATAATGAAGAAATTCCAACGCCTAGCGAGGTAGGGTGGAACAAAATTGTTGAAAAATTTAATGAAAATGCTAACTTCCCGAATTGCCTCGGCGCAATCGACGGAAAACATATCAGAGTTATTAAGCCCAAACACAGCGAATCACTATACCATAATTACAAGCACTACTTTTCCATTGTTTTGTTAGCTGTTTGTGACAGCGATTATTTATTTACATACGTAGATATAGGGTCATACGGAAAAGAATGTGACTCGAATATCTTCAAGCAATCTACATTTTACAAATCTATTCAAAATAACACTCTGAACGCTCCGCCAGATAAATGTCTCCCTGGACAAAATGAAGCCCTTCCGCATATGTTTGTTGGAGATGAGGCTTTTGGTCTTTCTTCCTCTGTTTTGAGACCTTATGCAGGAAATTACCTACAACCTAAAAAAAGAATATTCAATTATCGCCTGTCCAGAGCGAGGAGGTACGTTGAATGTACCTTTGGCATTCTTTCAAATAAATGGAGGATATTTCATACGCCGATGAATGTTGGCCTCAATGCTGCTATTGACATAACAAAGGCTTGCTGCGTGTTACATAATTTTGTACGAAGACGTGATGGATTCAATCGTGAGGATACCGCTATCAGGGGAAACGTCCAAGGTATTGCTCCTGTGCCACCATGCGGCGCAGCCCGTGGAGGGAGAGCTGCCAACAACATAAGAGATAACTTTGCAGACTATTTCACTAGCTATCAGGGTTCTGTTTCCTGGCAGAATGATATGATATAATTTTGAAACTGCGATACATCGCACTCATGATAATGATGAATGGTTGAATGAAAATATATATATATATATATATATATATATATATATATATATATATATATATATATATATATATATATATATATATATATATTGGTTTTCCATTACCTGTACATTGATTGGAGCTATAGATTAAATTATTTACCAAGGTATAGTACATTGTTTGTAGTTATAATTCAAATTTTATTTACGTAGTTATGTCCTTAGTAGCTTTATTATTTGTAGTTACATTTCAAACTTTATATACCTAGGTATGTCCTTAGGTACTTTGTTTGTAGCAACAGATGAAACTTTATTTACCTATGTAGCCATGTTTTCATTAATGTATTGAAATACCTAACCATTGTGAAATAAATCTATGTTACTTACATTTTGCTATCATTTCCTTGTTGTCCAAATCATTGAAGCCAATAATTAGTTCTTCGCATATTTCTCTCCAGGCTTCCTTCTTGAGATTTTTATCTTTATAATTCTCTGAAGAAATATCCCAGATGCAATTTCTTGCTTGAACTAATTCAATAAGCCGTTCTATATTTACTTCCACTCCACACGACATTATCTGAAAAGATAAACAAAACTTTTAAAATCTGTTATTTCCACAAGAAAATTAATATAGGTGTATCTCCATAGATTGTGAAGCTAACATGTTATTTTAAAAAACAAATGCAAACTTTATTGAATTATCAGAATAGCTTTGATAATCACTTAAAAAGTTATTAACCACAAACAGCCGTATTTTAATCACAAGCAGCCCCTTTGCAGCCAAATGGCTGCATACTTTTTGTTTAGAGTACTTCCTCTATTGCATGGTGTCCTAGCTGAGGCTATCTTACAGCAAAGGAAGATATTGGTGGCTTGTTTCAGGATGATCCTTCTACCACTCCAAACTTGTAAGTGAAAAATGTAGGCTTCTTCACGAAGTGTAGGTTTCCCGAGTTTCAAGTTTATCAGCGAAATGACCTACAATGACCTTATTTGAACTTTAATTTGATCTTTGGTAAAAAAAATCCTGCATAGTGAGAAATGTAGGCCTCTTCAAGAAATATATGTTCCTCGAGTTTGAAGCCGATAGGAGAAATACTAAAAATTGACCTTATTTGACCTTTTTTGACCTTCTGATTGGTCAAAGGTCACCAAAATTATCACTATAACATTCCTTGGGTCATGACCTTTCCATCGATACCTCATATGTCCAGGTGGGTTGTCTTGGGGCGGAGGAGATAGGGCACAGACAGACAGACAGACACACACACACACACACACAGACAGACAGTACGAAAATTTATATATAGATTAACATAAAAAAAAAAAAATATTCAGTTAATATTTCATGGCGTACAGGGATATTTCACTTACGATAGAACAACTCGCAGCACCTTCCTCCATCACTGCTTGAAACTGACTGAGCGCTGCCGCAGCGGTCTCTAGGTAGTGCAGACAGCTCCATAGAAATGCATATACCACCTAAACAGAAGCAGCGCAACGCTGCTTCTGTTTCTGTAGGAACGCTGCTCGTGTCGAGGCAGCGTTTCGCTGCTTGTATGAAGCAGCGGCTAGTGCGTACAGCTCCATAGGATTACATGTATGACCAACACTCAGGCAGCGGCAGCGAAAAACAGAAGCAGCGTTCCGCTGCCTAGTGCGGACGTAGCCTTAGACTCCACTCTGTCCAGAAGAGCTGTGTGAGTGAAGCCCCGCCCCCCCATAAGTGAGATGCATACTCCATACGAGGGCGGACAAGGCCCCTGTATAGAAGGAAGAAAAACTGGCGGAGACGATACAGAAAGCCCAACCAAGAGAAAACTGCTTTAGTGAGAGATGAGATGTGAAGTTTCCAGTTGAGATTTTGAGCTAAGGATAGACCGAGGATATTTAGTGTTGAAGAAGGTGACAGCTGAGTGTTATTGAAAAATTTGGAAGACTGTGCCGAGTAGATAGGTGGATAAATTATTTTTTCTGAGGCATTGAAAAACACAAGGTTCCTTCTACTACAATCGGAAATGATAGCAAGGTCTGAGGTTAAGCGTTCTGCAGCCTTCAGTCTGGAGTCATGTACTTCCTGTTGGTATGGCCTTCTATTGAAAGAAGTTGAATAATGAAGAGTGGAGTCGTCGGCGTATGAGTGGACTGTGCAGTTAGTTATGGAAAGAAGATCATTGATGAATAACAGGAAGAGAGCGGGCGATAGGACAGAGACCTGTGGAACACCACTTTTGATAAGTTTAGGGGAAGAACAGTGACCGTCTAACACAGCAGAGATAGAACGGCCGGAAAGGAAACTGGAGATAAAGGTACAGAGAGGGAAATAGAATCCGAAAGAGGGCAGTTTAGAAAGCAAAGACTTGTGCCAGACTCTATCGAAGGTTTTCGATATGTCTAGCGCAACAGAGAAAGTTTCACCGAAACGGCTAAGAGAGGATGACGAAGAATCAGTTAATACTGGCGATCAGATAGAAGCTTAGAAGTAGAAAGGTGTTTTTGAATCTTCCGGTTAAGGATTGATTCAAAAGCTTTAGATAGACAGGAAAGTAAAGCTATAGGGCGGTAGTTTGAGGGATTGGAACGGTCACCCTTCTTAGGCACAGGCTGTGCAAAGGATAGGTAGATGTTGATAGGCAGGCAGCGACGAAAGAGTTTGACCAGGCAGGGTGTCAGCACGGAAGCACAGTTTTCAAGGACAATAGGAGGCACTCCATCAGGTCCATAAGCCTTCTGAGAGTTGAGGCCAGAGAGGGCATAGAGAACATTATTATGAAGAATCTTAATAACATGCATAAAGGAGTCAGAGGGGGGATGAGTAGGAGGAACATGCCCATAATCGTCCAGGGTGGAGCTCTTATAGAAAGTTTGAGTGAAGAGTTCAACCTCAGAGATAGATTAGACGGCAGTGCTGCCGTCAGGGTTAAGGAAAGGGGGCAAAGAGGAAGAAGTGAAATTGGAGGAGAAGTCACGGAAAGAATTGGAAAAAGCAAGGTTTTGACATTTTCTATTGATGAAAGAAGGTTTGGTAAGTCGAAGAATAGATTTGGCACGATTCCGGACAGAGATACAAAGATCATGGTTAGCAGGAGTGCGAAGGCTCTGGTACCTTTTGTGAGCTGCTTCTCTATCTTTAATAGCACGAGAACAATCGTGATTAAACCTAGGGTTTTTAGCATGAAGAGTAGACAAAGTCCGTGGAATGTAGGCCTCCATTCCAGAACAATCACCTCTGTGATGCGCTGGGCACACACAGAGGTGTCTCTCTCCTGGAAGCAGTAATCATTCCACGGGAAATTGGAAATGTACATCTTCTGGTCGTCCCACCGAGCTGAAGCAAAATACCAGAAGCATCGCCTCTTCGGTGGGTCCAAAGGATGTACAAGAGCGATAGGACAGGATACATAAATAAAGTTGTGATCGGAGGAGCCTAACAGATAAAACAGTTTGACAGAATAAGCAGAAGGATTAGAGGTAAGGAAGAGGTCTAGAATGTTGGCCCTATCTCCAAGACGGTCGGCAATACATGTAAGGTGCTGAACCAGCTGCTCTAGATCGTTGAGGAGAGCAAAGTTGTAGGCTTGTTCACCAGGCTGCTCAGTGAAAGAGGATGAAAGCCAAATCTGGTGGTGAACATTGAAATCTCTCAAGCTGGAGATTTTAGCGATGGGAGAGTGAGTCAAAATGTGCTCCACTTTAGAGTTCAAGTAGTCAAAGAATTTTACAAAGTTAGTAGAGTTAGGTGAGAGATAAACAGCACATATGTATTAAAAATAGAATGACAATGAAACCTTAGCCAGATGGTGGAAAATTCAGAAGAAGCTAAATGACAAAAATGATTGCAACCTTGTGGCAGAGCTGGTTGCAAATATAAGATGCACATTAGCAATGCTGACAAACACGGGAGTGGTAGGTAATTTTATGAAGTGAAAATTACACTAACTCATATTGGGTCATGACATAGACTCTGTATCCTTGACGGATGTCGGCGGAACCGCCTAAATATTAGGCGGGCAAACTCTCAAAACAAAATTAAGGCGTCCTGACTTTATTTTTTTTTACCTAGCCTAACCAAATTTTGCATGTAGCCCCCCACAGGTAATGCGCATGGACCCATGTAGTCACATTTTCTTTTTAGCTCGTTTTAGTATCAATAACATATATAAAACATTTAAGCACCGCTAAAACACGACACTAACATCCCTTCTGCCCACTCAGTCTCTGCTTTTTAAAGCCACTGTTGCTTGAGAGAGAGAGAGAGAGAGAGAGAGAGAGAGAGAGAGAGAGAGAGAGAGAGAGAGAGAGACATACTAAAAATATTAGTCTAATGCATCTCCGGACTGATTTCTTTCGCGGTGAGTGCATTTATAGATATGCTATTTTTTTTTTTTTATACTTATTATCCTCACCTCTTATCCAATTTCATGCTCCTTGTTACTTATATTAGACACCAGTTTTGAATAGCTATCTGTAATACATTATTCACTCATAAGTCCACGAAGAATTTATAAAAGAGATGGTGGTATTTTTTTAATGATGTGAGGAAACCAGTGTTGTAGGTGGAATTCCTGAAGTGGAGAGAGAGAGAGAGAGAGAGAGAGAGAGAGAGAGAGAGAGAGAGAGAGAGAGAGAGAGAGAGAGAGAATTACTTCGCTTAAGAAAAAAGTTACTGCAAAATAAGCCTAGTGCGGTGACCGAAGTGATAGCGTACTGGACCCACATTCGCCGCGTGATGGACGACGCGGGTTCGAATCCCCACGCTACCACTCGGATTTTTCGGTCACCGCCGAGTGGCTTAAAACTACCCACATGCTGTCCTGAAGGCCATCCATCAACCCGGACTCTACAGGAAGCCGTCCAAGCGAATCAAGAACGAGTTCCGGGGGGCAGCATGAGCCAATGCAAGATGGCGCCACTATAAACACTCGCCTGCGCCAAAACGGGCTGGGCCGACCATCAGGCCCCACCTGGAAGAAGCCTTGGGCCGACCATCAGGCCCCACCAGGAAGATGCCTACCGGCGCAACAGGCAACGACGTAAAAAAAAAAAAAAAAATTACGTTTGGGAGGTGGTAGGCACCATGTCCACCTCAAATATAATACCTGCAGATGCATTCTGGACTGCTCTCCTGTGTTGTTCTAGTGCTTTTGTTGATATGGTGCAATCGTATCCATCAAATATGATTGCTGAGCCCCTTCCATAATGATTAAGAACATGTGTCATAGGTGTCACACACCTTTCCATATGTAGCGTCACATGACCAAGTTACACTGTGTAAGAGGTGGCCACCATCAATAATGAATTGTAAGTTATCGGGAATCTGTAACTGGCCATTCACCTTTGACTTCAGCATAATGGCAAGGACACTTTTGATGCTTTTGCGCATCATCCCATGATGAAAAAGGGAGGGAGGGTGGGTCCCAAATTCATAACAAAGGAAATCCCGCATTTCATTATGATGCTTCATAATACATGTCACACGCATGAAAAGAACGGCTGCGTTGACTTCCACACTCTGTCCTCTTATAGAAACTTGAGACCTAGCGCTGCAGATTGAAAAAACCCTGTCTTTTCGCTTCATTTTCTGATCAGCATAGTTGTGTCCTGTCATTGCTTCTGCTCCAGCTTTCCCCACTGTGTATGATTCATCAGCATTTGGTGCAGTATTAGCAACTTCACCAGTAGAAATACAGACAAGAGATTCATACCCTTGATATGAGAACGGGGAATGTGTAGAAAGCCAATTAATGAAAGTTTCACAATCCTGACTGTCACGTGCTGTTCTGGATGGACGTAAATCAGCATGCTGGTCTGATGTGCTGTTATGAACACCACAGACGTTTTCCAGTGCATTGCAGATAGGAACACATTATGGAGTTACAAAGACCCATTTGGTCACAGTGCTATCAGTTATTCCCCTACCACGAGCCAGTTCACCAGATGTCTTCAATAATCTCATGAGTTCTTGCTCAATTATTTGGTCTGTAAAATTCCCATTCCAAAATGTATCACTTCTCCGTATTGTGAAGTAACCATGCTTGGGGAAATTTAGAAATTCAGTTTCACCCATGATTTCAGGTAGCTTCTTCATTGAGTCAAGATACAAACGTGATGATTTAGCATAAGCAGTATGGCCTGCTGCATGGAATATCGGGATCATTTACTCACAGCATGAAGATGCAAATGCCAGTCTTCTGTGCGCTCTGCTCTGATAAAGAGCATAATTACTTGCACCTGCTTTAAATACTGGATCCATAACGTGCCTGTACGACTTTGTCTAACAGCATCTGCCATGAGATCATGTAAAATGTGAGTCAGCTGCTGAACTACCTCTTCATTCATAATGCTACTCATGTCACACTCCCTGGCAAGGAGCATTATTTGAACAGAGCAAAACTGACTGATATCCATCCCAATCAGACAACCTGGTGTCTGTAGTAAGATCCTCACAAGAGCAGCTGCTGTGAGTAAATGGGCACGAAGAGCTCTTGCATATGCATGCCCTGTCACCATATGATTCACTGTGTTTGGCGCATAGACTGTCTGCCACAAACTCTCCAAACCACTACCGCCCATTATGTAGCCAATAGATCCCATGAATGACATCAGAAGGTGAAACCCACCAAGCCTGACTATTGTGTTCTTGAGCTCAGGGGAGGCCTTAACAGCTTTGATATACAGTGGCTGGTCAAATGTCACAAGACACTTTCCCAAAAATGGTTGATGGCTGAGATGGTGCTTGGTTGATGAATGGAAGAATTTATATCTTGCTTTTATGATTATTAAAAAAAAAAATTGCAAAATAATAACAGTATTCGTAAATGCAACATAATAGCCTAGTTTCATAAATGCAAAATAATCGCTTAGTATTCTTAAATGCAAAAAAATAGCCTAGTTTTCCTAAATGGAAAATAATAGTTTAGTATTCCTAAATGCAAAATAATAGCCTTGATTCCTAAATGCAAAATAATAGCTTAGTATTCCTAAATGCAAAATAGCCTAAATTTCTAATAGCCCAGGAGCATTAGTGTTGAACCGGGAAAAAAATGTAGAAAGCTGATTTTTTTCAGGAAATCTATCTAGTAACATGGTACAAAGTCCCGCTGACGAGTCGACCAGACACCAGAAAGATACTAAAAATGTAATAACTTTGTTACTATTCATCAGGGAGATATTATTTTGGGGTCTAACCCCATGTTTTTGTGGGCAAGGAGTGTAAATATACCGTTCGAAATTCAATCCAAGCATTACTTTCAAAATAACCATGTGCTGTCTCAAGAAATTATTCTGCCAAATTGCAGAACTACCATAAGTAATCTGGTTCACAAAAAGGGCACAAGATTAAATTAACGAAATCCAATTTCAGTAGGATGCTAACCGCTACAAACTGTGAAACATACAATACATAGAAAGGCATATCCATACAGCATATATATCAAGAAGCAAATAATACAACAAAGAAACCATTGATCCAGTCTGGCAGGTACCAAATGTGAGTACATTTATGTCATAATTATTACAACACAATTCTAGTTTCAACCCTCATCTGAATCTATGGATTGGCTGTTGTTACATGTCCTCCCAATACACGAGGAACACATCTCAGTGTAAAATAGCCCAGCTCTATAACAACTGCATTTTTTCCACATCCTATTATGCACCCACATGAGATCATTCGCAACACCCGATCAGGTGGCACAGGTTGGTCTGTTGCAACTGGAAGCAACCTTCCATCTTGTACTTTCCATCCCCATTCAGTAGGTGCCAGCTCATTTCCGGACCACTGCTGCACTGCTAAGTAGGCCCGATATGAATGATATTTGGTGGCAGCTGATGTTGGTGGCAGGCTCTCTAAGTTGACTCCACTTGAGTACACAGATTTTCTACCAACCTGCCTCATGTACAGTACATACCGAAGCATATCCAGAGAGGTGGACTGAACTGCCCCATACAGTTTTAGCAAAAAATGTTCTCCAACTCTTGCCACCTCTTCATGACTTGATGAAGGCTAATGAAACACATCCAACATTCCCCATTCGTTCCTGCCTTCAATAATGGACACTGCCTTCATCTTACCTACATCGTATAAGGCTGAAACAGTATCACAGCCTGTTATAGCATGTAGGAACAAGAGATTGGTTTTAAGGTTGGGACTGATGGCCTGTTGAATAGCATGTATGCTGTAAACTGATGGATCACGTTCAAACATCATGAAAATGTTCATATCTCTAGTTGCCTGGGCAGTGAGCATCACCAGCAAATCAGTATCCTTCCCAACAACTACAACTGGTCGTTCATGGTCACCAGCTGCTGCAGTCACTGATGTGGCTACAACGAGATGATCTGCATCTGCAGTGCTCTGCTAACAGTTCACACCATTAGACTTAATTTTTTCATGAGTATACCAATCAACCGCTGCTTGTTCTTACTGTTTGCCAGGAATGACGTTTGGGAGGTGGTAGGCACCATGTCCACCTCAAATATAATACCTGCAGATGCATTCTGGACTGCTCTCCTGTGTTGTTCTAGTGCTTTTGTTGATATGGTGCAATCGTATCCATCAAATATGATTGCTGAGCCCCTTCCATAATGATTAAGAACATGTGTCACATAGGTGTCACACACCTTTCCATATGTAGCGTCACATGACCAAGTTACACTGTGTAAGAGGTGGCCACCATCAATAATGAATTGTAAGTTCTCGGGAATCTGTAACTGGTCATTCACCTTTGACTTCAGCATAATGGCAAGGACACTTCTGATGTTTTTGCGCATCATCCCATGATGAAAAAGGGAGGGAGGGTGGGTCCCAAATTCATAACAAAGGAAATCCCGCATTTCATTATGATGCTTCATAATACATGTCACACGCATGAAAAGAACGGCTGCGTTGACTTCCACACTCTGTCCTCTTATAGAAACTTGAGACCTAGCGCTGCTGATTGACAAAACCCTGTCTTTTCGCTTCATTTTCTGATCAGCATAGTTGTGTCCTGTCATTGCTTCTGCTCCAGCTTTCCCCACTGTGTATGATTCATCAGCATTTGCTGCAGTATTAGCAACTTCACCAGTAGAAATACAGACAAGAGATTCATACCCTTGATATGAGAGCGGGGAATGTGTAGAAAGCCAATTAATGAAAGTTTCACAATCCTGACTGTCACGTGCTGTTCTGGATGGACGTAAATCAGCATGCTGGTCTGATGTGCTGTTATGAACACCACATAAGTTTTCCAGTGCATTGCAGATAGGAACACATTTTGGAGTTACAAAGACCCATTTGGTCACAGTGCTATCAGTTATTCCCCTACCACGAGCCAGTTCACCAGCTGTCTTCAATAATCTCATGAGTTCTTGCTCAATTATTTGGTCTGTAAAATTCCCATTCCAAAATGAATCACTTCTCCGTATTGTGAGGTAACCATGCTTGGAGAAATTTAGAAATTCAGTTTCACCCATGATTTCAGGTAGCTTCTTCATTGAGTCAAGATACAAACGTGATGATTTAGCATAAGCAGTATGGCCTGCTGCATGGAATATCGGGATCATTTAGGGGAAGAGGAGTGACCGTCTACCACCGCAGAGATAGAACGGCCGGAAAGGAAACTGGAGATAAAGGAACAGAGAGAGGGATATAATCCGAAAGAGGGCAGTTTAGAAAGTAAAGACTGGTGCCAGACTCTATCGAAGGCTTTCGATATGTCTAGCGCAACAGAGAAAGTTTCACCGAAACTGCTAAGAGAGGATGACCAAGAGTCAGTTAAGAGAGCAAGAAGATCGCCAGTAGAACGCCCCTTGCCGAACCCATACAGGCGATCAGATAGAAGATTAGAAGTGGAAAGGTGCTTTTGAATCTTCCGGTTAAGGATTGATTCAAAAGCTTTAGATAGACATGAAAGTAAAGCTATTGGGCGGTAGTTTGAGGGATTGGAGCGGTCACCCTTCTTAGGCACAGGCTGTACAAAGGCATACTTCCAGCAGGAAGGAAAGATAGATGTTGATAGGCAGAGACGAAAGACTTTGACCAGGCAGGGTGTCAGCACAGAAGCACAGTTTTTAAGGACAATAGGAGGCACTCCATCAGGTCCATAAGCCTTCTGAGAGTTGAGGCCATAGAGGGCATAGAAAACATCATTAGGAAGAATCTTAATAACAGGCATACAGGAATCAGAGGGGATGAGTAGGAGGAATATGCCCAGAATCGTCCAAGGTGGAGTTCTTACAGAATGTTTGAGCGAATATTTCAGACTTAGAGACAGATGAGACGGAATTGCTGAATTAAGTGTTAATGAGAGGAGGGAAAATGGAAGAAGTGAAATTGGAAGAGATATTTTTGGCTAGATGCCAGAAGTCACGGGAAGAATTAGAAGAAGCAAGGTGTTGACATTTTCTATTTATAAAAGAAGTTTTGGTAAGTCGGAGAATAGATTTGGCACGATTCCGGGCTGAAATGTATAGATCAAAGTTAGTGGGAGTTCGAAGGCTCTGGAATCTTTTGTGAGCTGCCTCTCTATCTTTAATAGCACGAGAACAAGCGTGATTAAACCAAGGCTTTTTAGCATGAGGAGTAGAGAAAGTACGTGGAATGTATGCCTCCATTCCAGAGACAATCACCTCTGTGATGCGCAGAGCACACACAGAGGGGTCTCTCTCCTGGAAGCAGTAATCATTCCACGGGAAATCGGAAAAGTACATCATCAGGTCGTCCCACCGAGCTGAAGCAAAATGCCAGAAGCATCGCCTCCTCGGTGGGTCAAGAGGATGTACAGGAGCGATAGGACAGGATACAGAAATAAGGTTATGATCGGAGGAGCCCAATGGAGAGAAGAGTTTGACAGAGTAAGCAGAAGGACTAGAGGTAAGGAAGAGGTCTAGAATGTTGGGCCTGTCTCCAAGACGGTAGTGGCGCGTGGCCTGTCATAAGTGTAACCATCACGTACCCTTTGAGGCTCCTAAATACTCTTCCGAACGCATGTGACCAGTTGTTGTGTCGCGTGTAACCTAGATTGACGCAGCGACGGAGGGGCAGCCTGAGGGACCGAACACCGATTCCTGGTAAGTATTTCCGTGGGTTGCCTCGTAGCAGCACAAGAGGTTTGTACTGATGTTTCAGGAATAAGAAAGTGAAAGGATTGTATCATCTACAAGAGTACTTCCTTCCGTGTATAGTTATGTGAGCTCGTAAATTCCACCGTCGGTTACAACAGAAACGGCAAATCGTGTATACTGCCCCTTTTCACCCCCCCCCCCCCCCTTTTCGTTGCTTTTTTACATAGCTCAAATGGCAATTAGCACTACCCCAGCTGCCATCCCCTCCCTGTCTTTGGCTTTACAGTGCCTAAAGTCAGGGATCTCCATAACCAATAACCCAGGAAAACTACTGTTGTACAATCGGCTATAGAGAGTAGTGACACACTGTCCAGTAAGTTTCGTTCAGAAAGCGACATCTGGCAACCCCTCCACGCGGCTTGAAAATTATTATATCCTATCGAAATCGTACTGTTGTGGTGATCGGTGGTCACAGGTGCACTCTACATAATTTTAAGATAGATATTTATCAAAAGTGCCCGTCGCTAACGCTTAATAAATATTTTTTCTTTAGGCTCCGTCGCTACATTTTGACACGAGCTTTTAGTTTCGTTCAAAATGAGTCAAGAGCAACTTTAAGTTGTTTATCAAACTATGATACATTTAAAAATATACTGCACTTATAAGGGAGATTGTTATGCCTTTTAACTTAAAAAAAACAATTCCCTGACAGCCGAGATCTTGTTCTTTATTAAAAAATTTATACGTAATTATAGGCTATGAACGTTCACATGATGACGCCGTCAACCGCGGACTTTGACGGCGCGGCGATGGAGCGCAGAGGTGAAACGACGCTGGAGCAGCGGTATTCGATTAAAGCCCTTATGTCTGCAGGGACTGCCCCGTCTGACATATCACGGATATTAAATATAAACAAGAGGACAGTTTATAGATGGATGAAGAGGATACAAGAAACCAACAACGTGAACAGCCTTCCGAGGAGTGGCGGGCCGCGACACGTAACCCAAGAGGAGGAGCAACGCATCATCGCTTCCGCCAGGAGAAGCCCTCTCACCACATCAGTCCAGCTCAAGCACAAAATAGGATGTCAGTTTGGAGTTCAAACAATCAGAAAGATACTACACAGAGCGGACATACACCACAGGACCCCTGCCGTCAAGCCCTTCCTCTCCCAGGAGAACAAGGAGGAGCGACTAGGATTCGCACTTGAGTATATTACTGAGGCAGACGACTTCTGGGACAATGTTGTGTTCTGCGATGAAAAGACTTTCTCCTCTGATGCACATGGAGGGCTGCATTGCTGGAGGCCAAACAGCACGAGGTAAGGAACGAAAAGCTGAGGATGAAATAGATTTATATATTCATGTTAGGCGTTTTAAGGCCTTAAAGTTTTAAGTCTGAAGTAAATATATATATATATATATATATATATATATATATATATATATATATATATATATATATATATATATATATATATATATATATATATATATATTCATACTTTATTGACATTTTCTATGTATTCATGGGTCATAAGGCGGCGTCTGCTACCAGACACGGACAAACACAAGTAAGGCAAACATATTTACATATATAAATATCTGCTAAGTCTCGATGGTGGCACCACTTCATCAGCTGTGAGCCTCTGACAGCGTGCAGAGTTGTCAGTTGTTTAAGATTTACAGTAGCAGAACTAGACCTATATTATATGTAGCGAGTTTTGAAACAGGTAGCCCAATCTATATGTATAACAAAATCGAATGCCTATCTTATTTTAGAGAGAGAGAGAGAGAGAGAGAGAGAGAGAGAGAGAGAGAGAGAGAGAGAGAGAGAGAGAGAGAGAGAGCAGACAGATGTATAGACAGGCAGGTCAGGTGATGTTTTGATATTTATTTTTTATATATTATTTTTATGGCAAACAAGACGGTGACTTACCGAAGCCTTGTCTCCTACCATGATAGAGATCCTTAAACCACACCTTTACTCACGTGTTTCAAATGTTAAAACTATTTACCATTAGCAATTAAACTAGCCAGCCAGAGGTAACGTTCACAAAAAAAAATTAAAAAATCTAAAAGCGGACGACGGAACACCTTACACCCACCACACTTGACAATCACTGAGTAACGGACATCAAGCAACGCCCGGTCTATGGGTGAGTTGCTAGTTATGAAAAAACATAATTACCAGTGTTGCTGAAGATGGATGCCTATTAAATATTTCTGGCTAAAATAATAATCTACACAATCAAAATATTATACCGTTCAATGCACTGTAAAGCTTCAAACAATACCGCTTGTCATTGTCTGGTAAATGATGCCTGTAACATGTTTCGGTGCTGTGTAAAGTTGACTGCTATACTTCTTTTAATAGGTATGAGCCACAGAACATCCAGCCCTCTCGAAGGAGCGGGAGGATCACGGCAGGGCTGTGGGGCTGGATGGCAGCAAGTGGACCCGGTGAAATCGCAGTCATCGAAGAACGGATGACTGCAGAGCAGTACAGAGCCATCATGGAAGAAGTTATGCTACCTTCAGTTAGAGCGATGCTGATCCCTCCACCTCAGCCAATCTACATTGTTATGGACAATTCACCTGTTCATAATGCACACACAGTGAACAAGTGGTTCCAAGAACATCCTGAGGTTACTCGAATTTCCTGGCCAGCCCGTTCTCCAGACCTTAACCCCATTGAAAACCTGTGGGCCGAAATAACAAAGAAATGGGACCACAACATGGTTAGGAATAAAGAAACTCTAATCACCCACTCCACTACTATTTGGGAAAGTCTGAGAGGAAAAGATCTTTGCCAAAATTTAGTAGCCTCTATACCCCGGCGTCTGGAAAATGTTATAAAGAACAGGGGTTCGTACACAAAATATTAATGTTCACTTGTTCACAGAGAGAGAGAGAGAGAGAGAGAGAGAGAGAGAGAGATTAGTCGTGTGCTGTTGAGGGGTTTTGTGTGTGTGTGTGTGAGAGAGAGAGAGAGAGAGAGAGAGAGAGAGAGAGAGAGAGAGAGAGAGAGAGAGAGAGAGAGAATATTCGTGTGCCTGTGCGCGCTTATTTTGCGTGTGTGTGTGTGTGTGTGTGTGTGTGTGTGAGAGAGAGAGAGAGAGAGAGAGAGAGAGAGAGAGAGAGAGAGAGAGAGAAACGTGTGTGTGTGTGTGTGTGTGTGTGTGTGTGTGTGTGTGTGTGTGTGTGTGTGTGTGTGTGTTCTGAAATAAATGACATATTTGAGTCTACTATTAGTTATCCTTGAAGACGAAGACGAATTTGTCCTCTGATAAATTTGATGTTGCTGAAATAAAGCAAACATCGTTAGTATTAGCTACTAGCTTGAACTAAAATAAATTGCTTGAATATATTTTTTCTCTGGCATCGGCAGCTGGGCTGTTCGGGTGCCACTATACTATATGGATGAATGGTAAGTCATTATAATTAAGCTGATTCAATTTGCGTAAGTCTGGCAGACTCAAAATTCTGTTCAACAGCTGAGCTGTCACGTCAGTGGCTGTGGAAACGTATAATTTTTAATACCTAAAAAAATAGGAGAGAGGGAGAGAGAGAGAGGGGCTGGGTGGGGACGGGAGACATATGTCCATCAGCGAAAAACGAAGGGGTCAGCTAGTCAGCGACGCCCCGAGATCAACACACACACACACACACACACACACACGTATTTATACTTTGATATTACGTAATCTTCACTGAGAAATGATTTTAGATTTTTAATGATCTCCTGAACTGTCTTTGAGGCTTTATACTATATAGTAACGGGAATTAAGGTTGCGAGTTAAACAGACCCTCAAGCCTATTTGCTGTTTGATGGTAAGGAGCATGAATTACTGCCTGTCCCTGTGAAGGACAACATTGCACACGGTATTTTCAAAGTTTAATAAGAAAGTGTTTCGGACTGTTCGTGATGTTTTACCTCGTCGTCATCATCATCATCATGTAGAAGACATTCATTATCGCATTTCTAAATTGAATTCATGTAATCTTGTATATTTCTAACTACATTATATTATAATATAATATAATATTATACAATATTATAATTTCACGGTCACACACACACGATACACACTGAAACGAGTCACTAACATCACCAGTGAATGCGCCACCGTGGTATAGTTGCCAGATACCGCCACCAGACTAAACATTCTGAAAACCGTGACACTACTCTCTATCGTCGACTGTACAATCGTGGGACACAAGTGATGACACACTGTCCACTGAGTTTCGTTCACCGGCCCCGACCGCATGGAAAGAGGCTAATGTTCAGATATGTCACTACATATACACTCTCCATAATTTATTATATATGAATTTGTCAGTTGTGCACACTGATAAGAAGTTTGTAATTTGTGGAGGAAAATGTCTCTTTTTACATTTCGTTCAAATTTAGTCAAGGACAGCTAAAGTTGTTTACAACGCTATTATGCATTTGAATAAATGTTGCATTCATTCCTGCAACGTCCTCCCTAAGAAAATACGAAGAAAACATTGATAATTTGCACAAATATTCTGATATGATCTAAAAATATATAATGATGAAACCATTTAACTCTCGCTTGACAATGTTATGTAATGACGTCATCGACCATGCCAGCCGGCGCACTTAGGAAACTAGTAGGCTATTGTGAATTGAATTGAATTACAAAGCTATTATTTTGCATTTAAGAATACTAAGCGATTCGTTTGCATTTATGAAACTAAGCCATTACTTTGCATTTACGAATACTAAGTTATTATTATGCATTTAAGAAAACTGCTATTATTTTGCAGTAACTTTTTTTGGTCAATTTACGGTTTCACCCGACCAACGATTTTCTCACGTGGTTCATGTTTTTCTGCTGATAGATGTAGAGAATTCCGTGATTTTGTTCCTCATTTCCGTCGCAAATGTATACTTTTCGAGTTATGCCTCTTTTCAAGTTATGCCTATCCCCTTCCCTAAACGATCTTGGGGGACCTGTGGGAACACGGGGTTTTTGGGTGGGGGAGCATGAAATCGACTAATATGCATTTCAAATGAGGTCGAGAAATCAACAGAATCGCATTAGAACACCAGTGAAAAGGCATAGCCTACATTTGTTTTGGTTGGAGCGGGGAAGCGGCTATTGTGATGTAAGCAGTGTTGCCAACGATCCGCTATGGGTGAACATCCCATCCTGATCTGCGCATGCGCGGACTTTGTTTACATACACAGGGCGGATTATTTTCGGCACGGTACCATGTCTTTTCTCGCTTACTTATTGTGATCTGTCTCACCCGAGTTTATATTTGTGTGTTTACGTCGCGGCCTATTGCGGCGGTAGGCTTCTTCTCGGTGGGGCCTGATGGTCGCCCCAGCCCGTTCTGGCGCAGGCGAATGTTTATAGTGGCGCCATCTTGCATTGGCTCATGCTGCCCTCCCTGAGCTCATCTTTAATCCTAGAATCTAGAGTCTGGGTTGATAGGTGGTCTTCTGGACAGCATGTGGGTAGTTTTAAGCCACTCGGCGGCGGCTGAAAAATCCCAGCTTGGTGGCACCGGGCGAGGATTGAACCCGCGTCGTCCCGAACGCGGCGCCGTCATGCTATCCATTCAGCCACCGTCTCCCACTGCCACTCTCTCGCCAATGCAGTAAAGAGCTGTATTATTAAGTCATCACCCATAAGTTGTGTTGTGTTGTATTCCATTTTTACTTATTCCCATGTGCAGCCTTACCCGTGGTTATCAGAGGAAAGGGGTAGTCGGTTTTTTTTCTAATGTTTCGTGATAAATAAAAAAAAGGGGTGTGTGGCTTTAGGTTTGGGGTTGAACAATACGTCATCATTCATTAATTCCGTTCAGCGGGTTGTGTTCAAGTCCATATTTACGGCCGCGAGGATAAATATGAGCGGCCAGCCAGAGTTACGCCGCCATTTATTCCCGTTTATCGAGCACGCTTCATTAGTATTGGGGTTAGTCTAAGTCTATATATACCAAGTCAAGTCACCTTGCTTCAAAACTGGGACCGGTACGCGCAGGAGGCGGTTTTGGGGCGGAGCAGCGAGATGACGTCACTTGGAGCTAAAAAAAAAATACCCGCCAGTTCAGGGGTGACTAAAGTTGGGGCCGTATGTGCACTTTGGATGTGCATTCTTGTCTTCTTTCACAGCGCGTTCAGGCAAGCCACTGACG
This sequence comes from Eriocheir sinensis, assembly GCF_024679095.1. Classification (NCBI taxonomy): domain Eukaryota; kingdom Metazoa; phylum Arthropoda; class Malacostraca; order Decapoda; family Varunidae; genus Eriocheir; species Eriocheir sinensis. Next base: position 19,402,296 of record NC_066531.1, on the reverse strand, counting down.
AAAAAATGTCTTTTTATTGTGCTATTGCGTGACTGTAATTTCAATGACTACAAACGGCGGTGTTGGATGTGAAGGAGGGCATGATGAAGTGATTGATTTAAATTAGTCCCCCTTTCCTCGTTTTCTCTAAATCCCTGTTTCTACGTTCTCTAGTTTGGCTCCAAGCAGTGTCGCGCATAAACCACGCCTCGGCCGTGTCTCCTCCCATAAACCTGCGTATGACTTGACTTCGTGTATATACACTTAGGGGTTAGTGATGCCCAAATTGGCACACGTAATCCGCGGGGAGAGAGTGAACGATATACAGTCGCGATATGAAGTGATGTCGCCGCTCTCAAAATGTTTCGTACGGGAGCACTTGAAGGTAACGGAAGCGATGTGTATTTATTGTTTATGTTATAATGTTCCCTTTTAATGATAATCTATAATACGTTGTGATGTAAAACACGGTAAAATAACATAGTAGTACCTGAATTACAATTATACATTCATTTGCTTTAAAAAATGCAACTGCGAATGTCATGTGTTGTCTTCAGTGCTGAAGTACTGAAGACAACCTTGAAAATTTAATGATTTAGCTCTCGTCGTGTGCTTATCTTTGCAAAACAGTTGTTATACGTTGTTCAGATTTAGGCGATATATATATATATATATATATATATATATATATATATATATATATATATATATATATAGATATATATATATATATATATATATATATATATATATATATATATATATATATATATATATATATATATATATTCCATGAATTGTATATATATATATATATATATATATATATATATATATATATATATATATATATATATATATATATATATATATATATATATATATATATATATATATATATATATATATATATATATATATATATTCTGGTTATTCCATGAATTGTCTTCTGCAGTTATTAATACACACGCACAGTATGACACGAAGCGAATGGACAGTTGCTGGCATTACTTTGCGTTTTATTGATTAAGAAACGATCAAATAACAAGGTTTCACATTAAACACCTTTTATTCACTATTGTGGCTTCTTATCATAAGCATGTGCACTGAAATATATAGTAAAATTGCTCAGTGACGATGATGAATGAAGAATGCCTTCATAGGTAGGGTTGCCATATCTGAACTATTAAAATTCCGGACGCCTCTACGAACACTCGACCATAGCCTAATGTTTGGCAGCGCTGCGATTACCCGCCCGACCACCACTTCCATTTCAAAGCCTTATTTTCTTATTTCCCCACCTTCCTCGATTATTCTATGGCACTTATAAGCTGTGGACATGTTCCACTGATCACCTCCAAGCATTAGAAGTCTCCATGAAGCTTTTGTCATCGTTATATTGACCAAGAAAGTCAATGATGTTTGCGATCGGCGGCAAAGAGTGAGGAGCTTGGAATTACAAAACACGACTATTATGAGGCTATTTATTCTTATTTTTCCATCTCCCACTATCCCTCGGTAGTTATAGGCTGTGGGCATCTTCCATTTATCACTATCATGCATTAAAAGTCCACGGACAGCTTTTGTTATCGTTATGTTGACCACGAAAGGCAAAGAATGAGTCAGGGCTGAATAATAGGTATGGTGCGCGGGCGATGACGTCATCATCATACGAGAGTATAAATTAAATCAATTACGTCATCCTAGTTTAGGATATCGACTAATTATGCATGTCCTATATATTGCGCATATGTTAGATTTAGTGTTGTCAACAATGATCATGAAAAGATAATTTTACTTTCTGTTTGAGTAATATGTCGATATTTGGACTTCATTTGACTCTTTCCTTGCTGAACGAAAACACTTTGTGTTAAAATATTTCGACAAGTCTTCGTAAGACATCATTGAATATTTATTTTCTATTTTTTTTCTAGCTTCTAAAATATATTTAGTTAAGTTATGATGAAGATGCAGGAAAATAATGGTACTCTTGAAAATATATAACGATACTTGGGTGATCGAAAATAAACGTACACGGCGACATCACTTCATATCGCGACTGTACATTATACCAGCAGTCTTTCCTTCCGTCTGTTGTAGTTTTGCTTTATGTTCGTCTATGGGGAAGTTTGTCTTGTAGTTTTACTTTTTCGTCTATGGGGAAGTTTGTCTTGACTTATCCACCAGTTGCTTGCAGGATTCCTTGGCCCACACGTGTGCTCGCAAGACCACATTATTGAATCAAAGACAAGAAGAAGAAGCAGTTGGTTCGAGTTGTCTTTTGACATTAGACATGAAAAAAAATAGTTGCATCAGACATGGGTTATTATTAATGATATAGTAATATTAATGACTATTACAAGTACAAGGTTTATATTTTCTTGTGATCTTAACGGAATGCAATTTTTCTACTGTATTAGATGTACTAAATTAGGACACGTCATGTTGCAAAATGAGGAAAGACTCAAACAATTAAACTTGCATTGTTTAGAAAGGCGAAGGGTGTGAGGTGGCTTGATAGAGGTTTATAAATGGATGAAGGGCTTTAATAAGGGAGATATTAATAAGGTTTTGATGGTAAGAGAACCGGGTAGGACACGTAGTAATGGGTTTAAACTGGATTAATTCTGATTCAACAGGGACGTAGGCAAAAATTGGTTTACTAACAGAGTGGTAGATGAGTGGAACAGGCTGAGCATTCATGTGGTGAGTGCCAATACAATTGTCATATTCATAAATAGATTAGATAAATTCAAAGACAGTGATATTAGGTGGGGTTAGATTCACAGGTTCACATGGGCTGCCTTGTACCGGCCTACCGGCCTCTTGAAGACTGCTACGTTCTTATGTTCTTGTGTATGTTCTTATGTGTTGCAGACGAGATATTTTTTCATTATCTTGTTTAACATTTATTTAATCGTTGTTTACTTTTAACAATAATTAGCTAAATTCAATTATAGTGTTTTGTAATCACAATACGATTGTAAAAGATACATATCCTTTAAAAAAAATTACAGGCGATTACTGGAATCATATACGAAGTTAACAGAAATAGGTATTGATGACCGAGTATAGTAATAAATTACAAGTACAGTAATCATCATCTTGGTGATAATAAGAAAATCAAAAGTTTTAGGAATAGTAATAGAAGCACCGTAATATGTCGCCGTGTTTGAGTTAAACATTTCTTCCATTTTCTTTTGAGGAGATTGAGGATTGAAAGTCTCTCACTATAGACAAATTTGACGAAAAGGTTTGTTACGTTAGATGTAAATTCAAATGGTTTCGTTTTTGACGTTTAAATGAAAAATGAAGTGATGTACATTACAGCACTGCACCCACTGACACGAGAGCTACTCAACAGGCGCCGTGTCCGTCTGTCTGTCCGTCTGTCTTCTGCCCTGGAATACCATGATAGGAAATAAGCCCCGACACTCAGGGCCGCTTTCACAGTCACTGTTTGTTTTGATCGTTACCAATGGCTGCGATCGACGCTATAATTTTCCACGTGAAACTGGCCTATGGGGGAGTGGCGGCTGCAGAGGAAGGGAGAGCTGTTGAGAATGTGTAGTAAGGTGCGGTGCTAGGCTAACCCCGCAGCCGCCACTACGCCATCGGACAGTTTTACGTGGGAATACTATAGCGGCGATAACAGCCATTGGTAACGATCAAAACAAAACAAAATGACTGTGAAAGCGGCCCCCAGTGACGCCGATACTGTCGAGGTGGAAGACGGAGAAGAAAAATTGTGCACTTCTGTTCTTTATGAGAGCTACGTGAACTTAGAGAGAGAGAGAGAGAGAGAGAGAGAGAGAGAGAGCAGAACGTTTGATGGGTACTATGACGGCATTGCTTGTGTTGTGCCCCTCGTGGTTGGTGGCCCCGCACGTGTAGTTCCCCGCGTGTTCCCGCCTCAGGTGCTGCAGAACGAGGCTCTGCCTGCTCACGATCACGCCCTAGGTCTGGTTGTGCGCCACCACCGCGCCCTGCGCACCCATGGAAGGGAGGCCGCGGGGTGAGTGCGGGGCAGCGTCCAAGGGGGGAAGAGACACGTTAACATAAGGAGTGCTTGTTCTTAACCTAACCTGCTTGTGAAATTAGGTCAAGGCTGCGTCGAACAGAAGAGGAAAAGGAGGACTAGAATGAGAGAGAAAGTTGGGGTATAGTAATATTGTGAGATGAGGTGAGGGTTGTTAGGAAGAAGAAATTTAATAGGAGGAATGACGAAGGTGAGGAAAGACTGCAATGGGAGTGTAGGTTAATGACAGATGGTTTTGTTCCAAGAGTACATTGAAGGGAGAGGCAGATAGATCAATCAATCAATCAATGGGGGCATACGCCGGGGGGCGCGTTGCCTCGCCCACCTACGACGCCAAGCCCTGGGGTTCACTCCGGGGGAGTCTCCATGCAGGCCCCCTTCCCAACCCGAATACCTTCCGGCAGGATCTAATGAATCAGTCTCACGGGGTAGTCGCTGGTTTAACACAAAATCATTCCAGCGATATCCCATGATTCTGCGTAGACACTTATTACCAAAGGCATCAATCCGCCTCTCCAAGTCCCCATTTAGTGTCCATGTCTCACAACCATAGAGTAAGACAGGAAGCACAAGGGACTTGAAGATCCGGATCTTTGTCCTTCTGCACAGGTATCGACAACGCCATATACTCGTGTTGAGCGAGTCCATAACACCGTGGGCCAGACTAATCCGCCGTTAGACTTCCTGGCCAGACTCACCGTTGTTATGTACTACGCTACCAAGATATGTGGAACTTTCTGAGATCTCAACGTCCTCACCACACGCATGAACAGACTATACTGTGTCATCCAGCAAGCCTCCAAACACCTGCACCTTGGTCTTGGTCCAGAAGACCTGGAGTCCCAAGGGCTTCCCCTCCTCGTGCAGTGCCTCGAGAGCCATCACCAAAACCTCCATCCACTCCGCCCGGATCACTGCATCATCAGCTAAAACAAGGTCAGTGACCCTGGCATTGCCATTGGATGCTCCACAATGACTCCATACAAGTGTTGAGAAGCAATGGGGCAAGGCCACACCCCTGCCTCACTCCCGCATTCACGGGAAATAAGCTGGACAAGCCCTTCCCCCACACACACACTTCACAACACTCTGTCCCAGATTACAGGCCAGTCAGCAAACCAATAGTCCTTGCAGGAATCCCACGGAGTCGCAGAAGATCCCAGAGTGCCTCACGATGCACTGAATCGAACGCCTTCTTGAGATCGACATAGGCGGCAAGCATCCCCTGTCGAAACTCACGTCGGCGCTCCACCAGTACGCGAAGCGCTAGGAAACGGTCAGTTGTTGACTTACCAGGCGTGAACCCAGATTGTTCAGGTCTCTGCAGCTTCAGCAGCTGGCTGCAAATTCGCATCAGCAATAGGTGGGCAAGCACCTTGCCTGGCACACTGAGCAGTGTAATAACACGGCAGTTATTGCAGTCATGGCGGTCCCCTTTTCCCTTCCAGATAGGGAATGGTACCGGACTGCCATACGCCAGTCAAGACCGCATGCAACCCGCGGATCATGGCCTCACCTCCAGCTTTGTGCAGCTCCGCACTGATGTTACAGGCGCCAAGTGCCATCCCACCCCTCAACTTAGCCACAGCCTCTCTGACCTCAACCAGAGAGGATGAACTTTCGTCAATGAGTGGGTCAGCATCCACCACTTGCAACCCAGCAACTGGAAGCTGCCGACGTGGAGAGTCCACCATGTACAGCTGCTCAAAGTTCTCAGCCCAACGTGACCTCTGCCCATTCATGTTAGACACGAGGCAGCCGTCAGCTGTTCGGATAGCGCTCACCTTAGAGGGAGACTTGGAGCGGAGCTTCTTCACGGCTCGATAAGCAGGTCTGGGGTCATTCGCATTTAAATGGCCCTCGATTTCCTCAGCGAGACTCCTGACATACCTCTCCTTGTCTCTCCTCTGGGGAGCTCTAGTCCTACGCGACCGAGCCTTGTATTAAGAACATAAGAACATAAGAACATAGGAGTCTGCAAGAGGCAGGTAGGGCTGTACGAGGCAGCTCCTCTGAACCTAAGCTCCCGTGTATCTAACCCCACCTAATATCGCTGTCCATGAATTTATCTAATCTATTTTTGAATGTGACAATTGTATTGGCACTCACCACATGACTGCTAAGCATATTCCACTCATCCACCACCCTGTTTGTAAACCAAATTTTGCCTATGTCCCTGTTGAATCTGAATGTATCCAGTTTAAACCCATTACTTCGTGTCCTACCCGGTTCTCTTACCAACAAAACCTTATGAATGTCTCCCTTATTAAAGCCCTTCATCCATTTATAAACCTCGATCATGTCTCCACGCACCCTTCGCCTTTCTAGAGAACGCAAGTTTAACTGTTTGAGTCTTTCCTTTTAATCAAAAACACACAAAAAACAGCTAACAAAAAGGCTAACAAAAGTGGTGAACAGCGGTTTACGGACCTCTCCGAAGTGTTCTATAGGTGTTATCTCTAATATAACATAACATAAAATGCATGGTGGCTGGTGGCCGCCTCGTTGTTAACCACGTAAAAAAAAAATAATAACGCTCAAAAGTTATTAACATAAATGATGTGCAGCGTGGTTACGAACTACTCCGAATTGTTATTTCTCTCTCAAACGTAGCTTCAGTGACAGTGTGTGGGGGCAGTGAACGGTATCGGACACAGCAAACATACGCTGACATCAGCGCGCGGCTTTTCCTGCCCCAGTGAGTCGAGTCAGCACACAGCCGCACCCGAGAGCACACCCCGCCCCGCCCCGCACCTCCACACAGCCCGCGCGCCCCGCATCGCACCTCCACACAACCAAGTTTCCTTGGAGGTGTCCAGGCATTTGTTTCTTCCTACGACACAACTCGTCGTAGGTGCGCACTTATCTTCGCCAGGCAACTCGGACCTTTGAGGTGACTGGTGGGCGTATATTGTCTGCCCGCCGCCTCTCCCACCACCGCTACCAGACGGGGGACGGCAGACCCTGCCACCCCTGCAGCCCTGCCCTTGCCACCGGCGAGGCGAAGGACGCGAGCGTGCTGAGTAGTGGGGCATCGAGTTGCTGTCTTCGAGGTTTTTAACACATTATAGCTGACACTCATTGATACGGTTTCAGTAATTACACCACTTGTAACATTATTTCAGGTGAATTACTATTATTATGTTCACGTGTTTAGGCGTGTGGGGCCGTATCTAATCTATTAGATTTTTCAGCTGTTGATTTTTCTGGCGTGTGGATGTTTAATATTTTTCTTGAGTAACATGGTTACGCATTTTATGTATAATCATTCATTTTCTTTTCTCCTTTCTTTTGTGTGTTTTATTGCACAGTGGAGAAGTTATGTCTTGCTAAGCCTCACTCATTATTCTTTTTCCTCTTTTATTATGCATGTTAAAATCATCGGGGAGGAGTGAGCACATACTTAGCGGTGAATAATTATTACTTTACTTATTTTTGCAGCAATTTTTTTTTTCTGTTACCATTTTACTCCTCATTTTACTAGTAACTCTTTTAATGGCAGATAAACCTGACCCGCAGTTACAAGCTCTCACCGAGGACTATGAGGGGTGGGTAGAGAGAAAGAACAGTGCCGACAAGGATAACGGTATGTGTTCTCATGTAAGGAGTTGTAGCAGTCTTCAAAGGGTGCCTCCTCCTTCTTCTACGCTGCATGATCAACCAAGAGGTATTTACTTACCTTACTAATCCCACAATGGCTTCTGCCCCTAATCACCCACTAACAGCAACAGCAGTTAGGCCTTTCGCAGGGTAGCAAGGGAGGCAGATTATTCGGCCAGGGACTTCTTGTTTCAAAGTGAGATTGTCATGGACATTTCATTCGTGTCAAATCCGAGAGATAAAATATCTCTCAGCCGCTCGAAGGTCAATCCCGGGAACGGGCGCAGGGCCCTCATAAACAAGAGCGCGTTCACTGGACGGAAGGATTATGATGCGATTCGGTCACTTTTTCTTGAAACATTTGGGGAAGATGGGCAACACAGCCTCGTAAAGGGTATAAATTTTGCTGTGGACACTGTGCAAACCAGGCCTTTTTAATAGGCAAGTGGACGCCTATAGGCTATCTACTGATTTGATCTCGTGTTTTAAACAGGGAAACTAGACAGATGGAGAAACCATTTCTGTAGCTAATGCTAGATTATTACTAGAGTTCCTTGTGTACATGATTGTCCTTAAAGTTCCTCTTCGAAGGAGTGCAGTATCCCTTGACTACAGCCCCACTGGCAACCTACACGGTTTTATCAGCCAACTTTTATGGCATTTAAAATAATTTTGGGTCCTTTTTGAAGCTTCGTTTCCCGTCGACACGTTCGTCGGGGAGGGGGGCCTTCGCGACCCTCTGACCTAAACCTTTTTGGGTGTCACCAGCGGTAATCAAAAATTCCTTGGTGTGTTCTTTTACCCGTGGTTTAGGCAGAAATAGTCAGATAAATTGGTGGTTGGAAATTTGAGCTTTACGATTTTTTTTTGCACAGAATGGTGCATAGTGATCGTCTCCAAAGACTAGCGCCGGCTTGAGGTTCAGCCTGACGCTGCTTTGTGTATCTTTCCACCACACGATATAACCTGCATCCTCGCATCTACTAATTTATGTTTGGCTCCTAAGCTTTTGCCTGCATGTTTTTCATGCGAGAAGGGGAGTGTTTGAGTAATATTTTTCACTCTAACCCACTATTTTCTTTTATTGCTGAGTTGATGCAAGGCAGTCAGTCTTCTTAATTCAATTGGAGCCGTAATAACCGAGGGTGTAAACTAACATAGGGATAGGTACAATTTAACCTTGAACCTCATGTGCTTCTGCTTAAAACAGACTTTTTCTCTGCACTAACATACTTAACTTGAGCAGATGCTGTCCCTAACTTTTATCGTAACCAGCATGTGAATATCTGTAAGCTTTGGAAGTAAGCAGACAAGTCTTACTTACCCTTACTTGACATACCACTGTTACCCGTTACGGGAATTATTTTTGGCGTCAAAAATGTCAGTCATCCACGTTCGTTACGATCGAGGGATAGGTGGAAATTTGTCTTTGTCATTTGATGTTTATTAATGCTGGAATTACTTTAATCAATTATGCTGGAATTATATATTTCTGTGAGATTTGTTATAACAGTGACTTCACAACTTAGTGACAGGATTTTCTTTTATAGTACTGTAGACCTGTAAAACGGAGTATTAGGAGTTAGTGGTGCTGACTGCCGATGCTTCTAAGGTTCTCCAGACTTGTCCTTGTTATCACATTGTAACTATTAGGAGACTCTACGGATAACATTACCTCTTTTCACACAACCTTATCTATTGTTGTAAACCCCACCCGTCTCGAAGGCGTGCCGAGGGTAACGACACTGGCAATTAATTGTCACGCAACGGATGAGTGTTTCTCTGCGACAGTTTTGTGACCAGGTGTGACTCGAAGGTTCAGTGTGTAGCAGATCTTCTTCAAGGATTGTTCCTTTTTCTTTTTACTATTCCAAATAGCTCCATTACCATGTATCCTAATGACAGTTTAGTCAATTTAATTTTACTAGGATGTATCATGTAAATAATTTTTCGAGCTATTATTTTGTTTTCTCGGAATAGTACTGAGCTTCCATGTCCACGACCCTTGCCAAGTTTACCTCGCCCTGTATGTACTTTGCCCATTTCTTGTTACTTCCATGATTATTTTTATTATCATTGGCATTTCCCGATGCTGTATCGTTAGGCGGGCTCTGACTTGTATATATTTTTTTAAAGCAATAACAGGACCTCGTTTAACTAGTACACATTGTGCGACTGTAACATGGGTAGGTACACTGCTTTTAAAGGTCGGGTGAGTCGCGAGGTCGCGACTTTTAGAGAACCGAGCGATGTAATGTGTATATTATAATGTACATGTGTATGTATGACTGTACGTGTGGCGACACCCGGTCGGTGTCGCACAACGGGATGTCTAACAACACGTCGTGCTTTTGGCCGTGGGAAGCTGTGATGAACTGACACTAGGATCAGCAAATGATGACTTTCATCAACAGTCATCAACCGGAACCCACACCCTTCCGGACGAACTACAAGCAAATAAAACGGGCGAACAACGCAGAGAAGAGGAGAGAAGACGGGTGACGGGCAGGCGAGCGGTGCTCTGCCGCCCCGCGCCCTGCAGCGGTGTGGCTGTCTCTGATTTCGTGCGTCTCGCTCACGTAAACTGTAAACCTTATGTAGTACAACTGTTAATATAGTTAAAATACATTTGGTATTTGTATTAACCTGAGAGAGAGAACTAAAGTGAACTAAAGTGAACTTGTAACGGCTACCGCTCGGCCACACATCACTTAACTAAAAAGGCTATTGTGTTATCTCACCTTACTACAATCAACTTGTGAAAGCAGGCAACGGTATACCGGACCTCACGTGAGATAACAGTTCGCGCCTTAATCAAAAACACACAAAAAACAGCTAACAAAAAGGCTAACAAAGTTTCTCAACCCCTGAATCATCTTAGTCATCCTCCTCTGCACCGATTCTAACATTTTAATGTTCATTCTATAGTAAGGTGACCAGAACTGAACCGCATAGTCAAGATGAGGTCTAACTAATGTTAAATATAGTTTGAGGAAGACTTCGGCGCTTCTGTTGCTTACGCTCCTTGAAATAAATCCCAGTACCCTATTTGCTCGATTTCTAGCTTGAATGCATTGTGCCCTTGGACGGAGATCAGAGCTCACTAAGACTCCTAAATCCCTCTCGCACCCAGACCTGCTTATGGGAGCGTCATTTAAGCAATAGTTATGTGAGGGGTTGTTCCTACCTACACTCAGAATACTGCACTTCCCTACATTGAACTCCATCTGCCATTTATCCGCCCAGTCATACAATCTGTTTAGTTCATCCTGGAGAATACTAGCGTCCTGATCCGACTCAATTACTCTACCGATCTTGGTATCATCTACAAACTTACTGACATCACTACTAATTTCTGTATCTAAGTCATTGATATAAATAATAAACAAAAGTGGACCTAATACCGAACCTTGTGGGACCCCACTCGTAACACATCCCCAGTCAGATCTTTTACCATTGATTTGCACTCTTTGCTTCCTATTGCTAAGCCACGCCTTGACCCAGTTCAAAACTTTACCCTCTACTCCGTGAGTCTGTAATTTAAGCAACAGTCGTTGGTGAGGAACTTTGTCAAACGCTTTACTAAAATCAAGATAGATTACATCATAATTTTCATCTCTGTCTACCGCCTCAAATACTTTATTGTAGAAGGACAAGAGATTGGTGAGGCATGACCTACCTTTAGTGAACCCATGCTGCGAGTCGTGAATTAAGCTATGTTTCTCTAGATGCTCCCGAATGTTTCTGGCTATTATGGACTCCAGCATCTTGCCTATAACCGATGTCAAGCTAATTGGGCGATAGTTTGAAGCAACTGACCTGTCCCCCTTTTTGAAAATTGACGTCACATTAGCTACTTTCCATAGGCTCGGCACATAGCCAGTATTTACCGACAACTTAAAGATGTCGGTTAGTGGGTCACTTGAGTACATCTCCTAATTCCTTTAATACCCTCGAAATATCCCGTCAGGACCTGACGACTTGTTCTTCTTAAGCTTATCTATCTCATCCTGAACTACTTGCCTGGTAATGATTATATTCCTCAATTTATCGTGATCCCCGCTCTCGTACACCTGAACCCTTTCCGGAATAGTCGTTCGATCCTCTTGTGTGAATACTGAAAGGAAGTAGTCGTTCAGCAATGTTCTCATATTTTCGTAATTTTCTACTAGCTCCCGTACGTTTGTTTTAAGCGGTCCAATTTTCTCCCTTGTTTTTGTTCTATACATCTGAAAGAAGCCCTTATGATTACTTTTCGCCTCATTTGCTACTTAGATCTCATAATTCCTTTTTGCTATCCTGGTGTTTTTCTTCACTAATCTAGATAGTTCGACATACCGGCCCCTGAGAAGTGTTTCACCATTCTTTATTTTCTGATAAATTCCCTTCTTTAACCCGATCTCGTGTTTTAGTCCACGAGTCATCCACTTAGGGTCATTGTTTTCTTTTCTAAGTGTTCGCTGTGGTATATGCTTGACCCTCTACTATTACTCTAACTAAATTATTGTAAGACATTTCTACCTGGTTCTCCTGGCTCTCCAACCCACAGTTCTGGCTCTCATGAATCGTCCGTCGTCTGGTAGCGGTGGTAGGATGGGCGGCGGGCAGAGTATATACGCCCACAACAGTCAGCCCCAAAGGTTCGAGTTGTCTGGTGAAGAAAAGTGCGCACCTACGACAGGCTGGGGCTTAGGTACACGATGGGGTGTCTCGAACGGTAAGAGGTAACGAGACCCCCGGTGTAGAATATGGGCTGTGTGGAGTTGTGGGCCGGGGCGGGGATTTGCACTCGGGTGCGGCTGTGTGCGGACTCGACTTCGTCGTCACCGTGGGGACCCCCAGTGTTTGGATGCTTTTCGGCGAGCGCGTGCTCGAGCACGACGCACTTTCAAGGAGGCTCAACGAATTTCTTGGAAGGCTTATCTCTCTTCCATCACTACCAGAACTACACTCACAGAAGTCTTTAACAGAGTTCGTAAGATCTCTGGGAAGTTTTCCCCCCCTCCCCCTCCAGTGTTATCGCATGCAGGGGAAACGGTGGCGGACCCTAAGACTGTTGCTGACCTATTCGCCAAGCACTTTGCCAGTGTCTCTAGGAAGGATCCTACTGCACCTCGTCATCGCCGGGATTTGGAATCACTCGGCGTTAACTTCGCTTTCACCGGAGGGGAATCTTATAATATCCCATTTTCTCTCTCCGAGTTGAAGACGGCTTTATCCCAGTGTCATGATTCCTCGCCAGGTCCAGACGACATCCCTTATGCTTTCTTACGCCACATGTCTGACTGTGGTTTTACATTTTTATTGGATCTTTACAATTTCATTTGGCGTACCGTTGATTTTCCATCTCTGTGGAGTGTGGCTGTAATTCTCCCCATTCTGAAGCCTGGGAAAGATCATCTCCAAGCAACTAACTATCGTCCTATTTCTTTAACATCCTGCACTTGTAAAGTGATGGAGAAGATGGTGAATGTCAGGCTTATGTGGTACTTGGAGAGCCGGAATTTATTGACCCCGGTGCAATATGGTTTCCGAAAGATGCGCTCCACTTCGGATGCTCTTTTATCCTTGGAGTCCTCAGTTTGTGAGGCGTTTGCCAATAAGCACCACCAGGTGACCGTGTTTTTTTTATCTGGAAAAGGCCTATGACACCGCTTGGTGTCATGGAATTTTACTTAACCTGTTTGAGTTTGGTCTTCGTGGCCGTCTCCCTGTTTTTATTAAGGAGTTTTTATCTCATCGTCTTTTACGGGTTAGAGTGGGGAGTACTCTTTCCGAGGTTAGTCCACTTGAGGATGGTGTACCACAGGGAAGTATTCTCAGTGTTACGCTATTTGCCTTTTTTTAGTTTTTAACTCATTGAATGCGGCGCCATATGACCCTGGCTGTTGCGGCGCCTAATTTAAATAAATCAATCAATCAATCCACTGCATGAATATTGCACACATGTGTCTTGTATTAACTGAAAATCACACAGTATGCGCTAACCACTCTTGCAGGAAGGCTGTTACAGTGGCGGATGACTCATTTCGAGGAATGAAGGAAGGAGGGAGGGAGGGGGCGGGAGAGCAATTACTTATATCCTTTAGTCTTTGTTCCATATCACATATTAGAAGGGTTTCGATCCCGTACAGTTGTAGCTAACTGATGTGGAGTAGAGGTCATTCATGGAAACAGTTCTCAGAAGTGATAGACTCCGATGGATTTGGACATGTAACGAGAGCAGGGGAGGACACAGTGCTGGGAGTTGTGGAGAGAATGGTAAGATAGGGTGTTCGGTGCAGATGTAGCTTACAGATGTGGAGAAGAGGACCTGGAAACAGTTTCCTTTTCCTTTTTACATGTGACCTAAAGCGCCGGTAGGATTTTTTTATTAGGGGCCTGATGGTGGGCCTGAGCCCGTTATGACGCAGACTAATGTTTATTGGGGCAATTATTATTGGCTCATGCTGCATCCCGATCATTTTTGATTTCACTTGCATAGCTTCTTCTAGAGTCCGGGTTGGTGGATAGTCTTGAGGACAGCATGTGGGTAGTCTTAGGCCCCTCGGCGGTGACTGAAAAATCCCAGGTGGTTAGCGGCGGATTCGAACCCTCATCATCATGAACGCTGCGAAGGGGGGGCACGCTAACCACTCCACCACCACCTCTGAAGGGAAAGACTCCGATGGTTTGGACATGTTAAGAGAGCAGGGGAGGATACAGTGCTGGGAGGTTTGGAGAGATTGGCAAGACAGGGTACCCAGTTCAGATGTAACTAACAGATGTGGAGTAGAGGACCTGGAAACAGTGATCAGAAGGGAAATACTCCGATGGTTTGGACATGTGAAGGGAGCAGGGGAGGATACAGTGCTGGGAGTTGTGGAGAGATTGGCAAGACAGGGTGTCCAGTGCAGCTAGATGTGGCTAACAGATGTGGAGTAGAGAACCTGGAAACAGTGCTCAGAAGGGAGACTCCTATAGTTTGGACATGTGAAGAGCAGGGGAGGATACAGTGCTGGGAGTTTTGGTAAGATTGAAAGCAAAAGGAAGGAGACCAGTTGGTAGACCTAGGAAAACGTGGAGAAGGTGTATACAGGAAGACCTGGTAGTGATGGGATTGGATGAGCATCAGGCAGAAGACAGAGCAGAATAGAGGAGACCCATAAAGCGTCCAACCTCTCAGGAAGAGTGAAAACGGACGTTAAACGAAATTATGATGATGATATCTAATAATAGAAGAAGAAAAGAAAAGAACTGAGAACATTAAGTGACCTGTGGAAAGGATTCAAGCACTTCTGCTACTCTCGGATACGTTCAGTTCACTCCCGACGCAGTAAAGTGACTGTCAGTGGAAATGGAGTTGATCGTTTCCGCACTGACTACTTCTGCGGGGAGGCTGTTCCAGTGGCGGACGATTCTGTTCGATGAAGGAAGTATGGAGGAGGGAGGGATGGGGGCGAGAGTTTTTATTCTTTTCGTTAATCTTTGTTCTCTCGTTCCATCTCATCCTTCCACATGCTCACTGCCACATATACTTCACTGCTCTGTTACTTAACTTTGCTTTCAGATCATTTCACTTTACTTTCAGATTAAATAAGTTAACTTCCTCTGCATTACGCCACGTAGGGCTAGAGCAGACTCTTTTAAAATTAGGAACAGCAGACGCTTTTAAAATTAGGAACAGCAGACGCTTTTAAAATTAGGAACAGCAGACACCTTATAAATTAGGAACAGCTGACACATTATAAATTAGGAAGAGTAATCACTTAAATTATCTTGAGAAACAAACAAAGATTAACATGATTCTGAGGGGAAGTAGGCACCCGTTTATTATATATATACATGTCTGTACATCATCAAGACCCCAAGCCCCAGACCAAGCATTCATAAACGTATACTATAGTCGCAGCACATGAGTCTGAGGTCTTCGTTATCGTGTTTTGGCAACTTGCCATTACACATGCACACACTCATACAGCTACATAATCAGCGACCTTATTTTTTTTTTACAACAGAGGAGTGGCCGAAAGGTTGAGAAGAGCTGTGTGGGTGGAGCCCCCCACACGTGCGATGCATACTCCATACGAGGGCGGACAAGGCCTCTGTATATGGATAACAGCTGTGCGGGGGAGAAGAACTGGAGGAGACGATACAGAACGCCCAACCTCGAGGAAGCTGATTTAGTGAGAGAAGAGTTGAAAGTTTCCAGTTAAGATTTCGAGTTAAGGACAGACCGAGGATATTTAGTTTTGAAGAATTATAAGGTGACGTCTGAGTGTAGTTGAAGAATAGGGGATAGGTGTTTGGAAGATTGTGTCGAGTTGATAGGTGGATAAATTAGGGTTTTGAGGTATTGAAGGACACAAGGTTCCTTTTATCCCAATCGGAGATGATAGCAAGGTCTGAGGTTAAGCATTCTGCAGCCTCAGCCTTGTAACCTAAAACAGATTTTTGCGACAATTTCAATAATATGATTAATACTGACAAATGTGTCCTATGCGTAGACTATCATATAACATCGTAGACGCCATGACGCCAGGTTGCCAGAGCACGATAATTCACACCTCAGTCTCGGGTGCCGCGACGAAAGGCAAGGCTGTTACACAGAGACAGCCTTGGCACAGCACCACTATAACTCCTCCTCCTCATCTCTCTCCTTTCCTTTCCCTCCTCTTCCTCCTCACTCAGGCTTAGTGATGCGGAAGACGAAGACGAGACCCTCCTTGTCACAGAAATAGTTTGGGACGATGCGCCGCTCCACCTGAAGGAATTATGACCATCATTTCAAATACGTGACCTTCTCCCCCTGGCCAGCTCCTGACCATCGCCTTATACCAGTGTGTCGTGACAGGCGCCCATACAGTGAACAGCCCCGCCAGACAGAAACCTCGATTAGAGTAAATGTTTTCTTGTACCAAAGTTGCCAGATAGTTGTACTCAGCCTCTTATATATTTACCAACTTCCGACTTCAAATATGTCTCCTGGGGCTCAATAACTAGATTCATTTATATCTATCGTTAAAATAGTTAATTCCTGATGTTTCTTGGCAATAGTTAGGTGTCAAAAAACGGTAAATACTATGCTCTGAGTACGATAATCTGGCAACAGTGCTCCCTACCTTCTTCCACTTCCCGCCCGCCTCCAGCTGGTCCATGTAAGGCTCCAGCTTGTCCTTGTAGGAAGGCACGGTCTGTAGGTACTCATGGCGCATCACGATGATTACGAAGCCTCTTGGAGTGCCGGAGAGGAGGAAATTATTTAATCATTGGGGCATACACTAGGGGGCGCGTCATCTAGCCCACCCTAGGAAGACCACCTCAAGGTTTACTCGAGGCAAATCTGAAGGCTCTATGTAGGCTCTTTCCCATCCTAAACGGCGCCTAAGTTCGCCTGTTTGAAAAGCCTCTCGTAAAAGTTGCTGGGAGTACCATGAACAGTTTTGAGATCCTATAGTGATGATTCTACACGTCTGTCACGATCTTCAACGGGAAAACCACCCATGAAAACCCGGTGAATCTTCTCAGTGGCCTTGGGAAATAGTCGTGGCGGAAGATCGGCACGCCCAGGAACAATGCTAACCTACGGGTCCTCGCACAGTATCTAAACTGAGGTCCAACTTCCAGCGCCTTCACCCACTCAGCGGACCTTGCAAAACAGACACACACACACACACACACACACACACACACACACACACACGCACTCACCAGAGCCTTCGCACTCCTACTAACCATGAACTTTACATTTCAGCCCGGAATCGTGCCAAATGTATTCTCCGACTTACCAAAACCTCTTTCATCAATAGAAAATGTCAACACCTTGCTTTTTTTTCTAATTCTTCCCGTGACTTCTGGCACTTAGCCAATAAGATCTCCACCACTTTCACTTCTTCCACTTTCCCTTCTCTCCTTAACCCTTACGGGAGCACTGCCGTCTCATCTATCTCTAAGGCTGAACTCTTCGCTCAGACTTTCTGTAAGAACTCCACCCTGGACGATTCTGGGCATATTCCTCCTACTTATACCCCCTCTGACTCCTTTTTGTTTGTTATTAAGATTATATATAATTATGTCTTCTATGCCCTCTCTGGCCTCAACTCTCAGAAGGCTTATGGACCTGATGGAGTGCCTCCTATTGACCGTAAAAACTGTGCTTCCATGCTGACACCCTGCCTGGTCAAACTCTTTCGTCTCTACCTATCATCATCTACATCTACTGGCAGTATGCTCGTTCCAATCCCTCAAACTATAGCCCTGTAGTTTTACTTTCCTGTCTATCTAAAGCTTTTGAATCAATCCTTAACCGAAAGATTCAAAAGCACCTTTCCACTTATAACCTTCTATCTGATCGCCAGTATGGATTCCGCAAGGGGCGTTCCACTGGCGATCTTCTTGCTCTCGTAACTGACTCTTGGTCATCCTCTCTTAGCCGTTCCGGTGAAACTTTCTCAGTTGCGCTAGACATATCGAAAGCCTTCGATAGAATCTGGTACAAGTCTTTGCTTTGTAAAGTGCCCTCTTTTGGATTATATCCCTCTCTCTGTTCCCTTATCTCCAGTTTCCTTTCCGGCCGTTCTCTCTCTGCGGTGGTAGACGGTCACTGATCTTCCCCTAAACCTAACAACAGTGGTGTTCCACATGGGTCTGTTCTATCACCCACTCTCTTCTTTCTATTCATCAATGATCTTTCCATAACAAACTGTCCTGTCCACTCATACGCCGACGTCTCCACTCTGCATTATTCAACTTCTTCCAATAGAAGGCCATCCCAACAGGAGGTACACGACTCCAGACTGGAGTCTGCAGAACGCTCAGACCTTGCTATCATTTCCGATTGGGGTAGAAGGAACCTTGTGTCCTTCAATGCCTCAAAAACTCAATTTATCCACCTATCAACTCGACACAATCTTCCAAACGCTTATCCCCTTTTCTTCGACAACACTCAGGTGTCACCTTCTTCAACACTAAATATTCTCGGTTTATTCTTAACTCAAAATCTCAACTGGAAACTTCATATCTCCTCTCTCGCTAAATCAGCTTCATCGAGGTTTGGCGTTCTGTATCGTCTCCTCCAATTCTTCTCCCCCGCACTGTTGCTATCCATGTACTGGGGCCTTGTCCGCCCTCGTATGGAATATGCATCTCACGTGTGGGGCGGCTCCACTCACACAGCTCTTCTGGACAGAGTGGAGTCAAAGGCTCTTCGTCTCATCAGCTCTCCTCCTCATACTGATAGTCTTCTACCTCTCAAATTCCGCCGCAATGTTGCCTCTCTTTCTATCTTCTATCGATATTTTCATGCTGACTGCTCTTCTGAACTTGCTAACTGCATGCCTCCCCCCCTCCCGCGGCCCCGCTGCACACGACTTTCTACTCATGCTCATCCCTATACTGTCCAAACCCCTTATGCAAGAGTCAACCAGCGTTGGTGGTCTAGGGATGACAAAAAAGGCTCTATTAAACATACACATCCGTCCAAATTTAATATGTCGTAGGTACTTACAAACCCAGCCAGATATTTGTTGTCTGACTATGGTGATCACTTTGTTGGTAAGTGGTCATACTTTAGGAGTGTTTGGATAAATCAGGCTTGTCTTTTCAAAGTAATTTATATGGTGAACTGTCGAGAAATGTGAAAGGGACATACTCATTCATATGTTTTGTAACCCAAAGTATGTAGTGCAGGTTTGTCTTATGAATTTTAATCTTGTTTTTTCTGCAATTTAATTTCGAGACATGTATCCAGAAATTTTTAAGGATTTCACATTAAGTTAATCAACTGATGACTCTACAAAAAATACGTAAAGTGACCAGACATGGATTCGGATACTCTGAAATGCTTTTGAACACGCAGAAAGGAGCATTTTCAGCTGCTTTGGATACCGTAACCTATCAGGTGAAGTTTGAAATCCTTTCACGGAAATCAACGGTAAGCGACTTAACAGAAAGCCTGGAATTTACCCAAGCTGAAGTTCTGGACCTAAAAGTAGAAATTGAATCAACAAAAATTTGAAAAAGACAACATAAGCTGCTTACAAATCTCGAGTTGCCAATATGAAACGAATCAACTATCAAGAAGACTACAGTGGGCGCCATAATTAAAGCTTTTTTTTACTTCAGAAACAGCCTACATGGAAGCAAACGGCAAATTATAACAAACTTCAGCCTCCCTCTGCGAAACCTTAACTTGCCCATCCTGTTGGACCAATTGAAGCTTCTCGAGTAATCGTGGCAATGTTCGAGAAGTTCAGTGATCGTGAAGCAGTCGTCAGTACCTCCAGAAAGTTAAAAAGATGTGCAATATTCATCAGTGAAGACCTGTGTCCAGCATCGCAAGTAATGAAATGGTCAACTACCTCAGCTCAACAATCAAGATTGGAAGGAAAAATCGCATTTTTGAAGTACATAAAATTCACCATAAGAGTGGTGCTCAACAACCCAACAACCGTAGCTCAGCGACTCCCTGTGGTGGCACTTGTGGTGCTGGTTCACTTGGGGCTGCTAGACATGTGACTTCCAGTGATGTGCAGGCCGGCAGTGTTGGTGCTCGCTCTTTCTCCGTAGTCAAAACAATCGAAAGCAAGGGTGCTGTAGACCAGTGTCTAAATAAATGGGAGGTCACCTCAGGCGCAGATTAGGTGACGTCAGGTGGTCAGTGGGAGGAGCCTCCTCTCGCTCTCTCTCTCCCCCTCCACAAGTATAAAGGACCTAAGCTAGCTGGCAACCCCCTTAGTCCCTCTCTCTCTCGCTCGCTCCGTTAAATTCATTCTCTCTCTCTCTCTCTCTCTCTCTCTCTCTCTCTCTCTCTCTGTGTGTGTAATAATAAAGATAAAAGGAAGAGGAATCATTAACAATATTTTGCATATGTGTAGTGCTACTTTGAGTTTCATATATTATGCATGTAGCATCTTAGCCAGAGATTAATATAACCTTTATTATATAATGGAGTTCTTGGTAGTTTTCCAGTAAATCCCGTATATTTTATAGATTTATTGGTGCAGGATATAAAAGGCATAAATGTGCTTTGGAAGTATTTTATTTGTTCTGTACTTTTCTTCAGTATGTACAAGCATTACACAAGCTATTACATAATATATACCTATATTTATGTATCTATCTATCCATGTATATGTATTTATTCATTTATCCATCTATCTATCTGTCTATATGGAGCAAGCCCTACCACACTTACCCCATCCACCTGAGGGATGATCTTTAGCCAAGGTCAGCATCCACCCACCTGGACAGATAACCACTCCTAGCTAATTAAGTCACACCCCAGTCCAAATGTGGACAGAGTTACTCACTAATCAGCTCCTAAAGTGAGGTAGGAGACCTGCCCACCCTTTCCGCCACACACACACACACACACACAAGTATACACACACAAGTATACACACACACACACACACACACACACACACACACACAGAGAGAGAGAGAGAGAGAGAGAGAGAGAGAGAGAGAGGTATACACACACATGTAGCAAGGCAATACACCATTATTAGGTGCGAGCGAAGAGCAAGGTCAGGCCAGGTCCCTTCACTTGTTGCGGTGTGAATGTGACTGGAGGGGTTGCCTGCTCGGTCAACTTTTTTTTATACCCTGTGCTACGTCACTTGGTCAGAGGGAGGAGCCTCGGGAGGATGCGCGGAATGGGACGAGTTTTGAGCCGACCGTGAGTTGACCTCCCTTTCTTTAGATCTTGACCCCAGGTACCTATTTATCGACTATCCGGAAAGGAAGGATGAGCAGCTGGGTGGGCTGCACGCCGACTGCCCAGGCCAGAATTCGAACCCAGGCCCGCAGATTCGTAATCAGGGACGCTAACCACTGAATCGTGGAGGCGAATAAAAGGAATGCAAAACAAATAAAAAATGATAGCGGAATAAAGTCCCTTCAGTGGTTTCTGTTAACTGAGGATTGTGAGGGTAGGTAGTTAGCGTACTTTACAGTTACTCAACACATCAGTAGCGAATACTATTGTCTTGAAACAGTGGAATGGAGCTGAGGGTGCTTGTATCGTCTGCGGGGATCAGCTGTTATGCACAGGCACTTAAGTCAACGTCCTGCCTCCTTTCCGCTGGCTGCCTGTCCCGAGACCCCTTTGTCACCGTTCTGAACCTACCTGTGCCCAAATATACACCTGCCAACATGTAGCTACCTAAAAGTAGCTATCAGTTTACACTGTATAACGAATCCTGTTCTTATTATCACTCTTTACGAATTGCTACTAAGCGTTTCAGAGGTCGCGATGCATCGTTTTTCGCAAATATCTTCTGAACAAATTATTGGAACAATATGGTATTTTGGCACAGCATTTTTGACACCCTGCCCTAATGTTAATTAAGGCGCTAACTCTTGACTCTAATGGCGAAGCCAGGCATGGCCATCTAGACATACGAGCAAGGGATGCATGACGTTGCAGTGACGGGTATACGCACCCGCTACCTCCTCCAGGCACCCCTCCCTCATCCGTCTCCCCTGATCTCCCCTTCGCCTCTCTCTCTCTCTCTCTCTCTCTCTCCCAAACTGTGCTCAGACACACTTGCTCTAAGCAGTGTCGCCCTTCAGGCTAGGTACTCAAAGTTAGGTTCCCTGTGTCCCTTGGTTCTTTAGCTCGCCTTTTGTCACTTCCTGTCCCCGATAGGGTCACGGTGGTTATCCGTGTCCACTAGTCGGTCCGCCCTCTCTCGTCACCCTCAGGGAGCCTGCACGGGGATCTCGAACACCGACCGGTCCCCCTGGAGTGGCGTTAAAGGGTAGACCGAATCTTAGCTCACCCTCCATAATTCATCCCACTTGTGTCCCGCTCCCCTCCTAGGAGGAGTGTGTACCCCCATGGCCGAGGCCCCCTCTCCCCCCGCCATAGTGGGGGGGAACCCCACCTGACCGAACTACTGGACGACCGACGACGCGACGCCCCCTGGACCCTACTTATGCCTCCTTTGTGACGCTGCACTCCCTCGACCCTGACCGGAAACTAGCACGCGTCATCATTAAAAAAAGGTAATTGATTACAATGTAGATGGAGAAGTCAAAGATGTCAAGAGGCTTGCCAGCGGAGATTTAAGAGTAGAGAAATTCACCTGCATTCAAGTCAAATCACTGTTGAAACTTAAAACTTTCCACGACATCCCAATCGAGGCTTCGATACCTGTATCGTTGAACTCGTGCAAGGGTGTGCTGTACGATCCTTGTGTCCTCTTCGACCCTGATGAGGAAATCCTGGATGGTTTAGCCAGGTTCCATGTTGTCGACATTAGTCATTTCACTAAAGTGGTCAATGGCGAGAAAACGAAAACTGGAGCTTTAGTTGCAACATTCGGCGTTTCAGTTTTTCCAGCTGATGTCAAATATGGATATGAACATGTCAAGGTCAGACCCTACGTTCCGAACCCTCTGCGCTGTTTCAAATGCCAACATTTTGGGCACCATGGCAACACTTGTCGGGCTTTTAGCAGGTACTGCAGTAAGTGTGCGGCGGAGGGCCACGATACTGAGTCATGCATGTCACTGGTTCAGAAGTGCCGAAACTGTGAGGATGCTCACCCCTCCCTCTCACGGGACTGCCCCGTGTGGAAACAGGAGAAAGAGGTCTGCACCACCACGGCAAATAAGGGAATCACTTACTTTGAGGCGAGGAAGCTGGTGAAGGAGAAACAGGCTGAACTTGTTACTCCCGCCCTAAGCACTTCCTGCGCCGCAATGGTGAACCCGAAGCCGGAGACAGCTACGATTGCAGTACAGACTGACCCCTTGCCTGTCACGCCTAGTGCTCAACTTGCCTCACCTGCTTCTCAAAGCTCTGCTTCTACCACTACATCCTCTACATCTACTACTTCTACTACTTATGTTGCTACTGCTGCTAATAACACTACTCTCGCTACTCCTACTCCACCCAGCTTTTCTACTGCTGTTATTAACCCGCCTCGTGAAGAAACCTGACAAGGATGCATTGAACCTAACGGCCGTACCATTAGGCAGCCTCTAAACCTTCCTCTTCCTCTTCCCTTAAACAGTGCCCCCTTTCTGCCGGACACTATAACGTGAAATCGGCCCCTCCCTTCGCTAGAGCTTCTTCCGAGTTGGGTTGGTAGTTTCTGTAAGCATCTCTACACGGAAATATTGATATTTGAAGCATTTTACATATATTAGTGTAATCATATATATTTTTCAATGTATAATTACGAACAAAATGGTTGAATGAAAGGCAAATATAGGTATAATTGGGAAAATAGCGTGAGTGATAGGGTTGGCATCCCTGCCCGGCCCGTGTTTCCACCTCTCCACGCACTCGGCCAGGGAGTCCACACGTGCCTGCTGCTATCACTCCTCTGCTCCTCGCTACCATCCCGTCAAGCAAGGCGCCGTTAGAAAAGTGATCGAGCCCCATCGGAGCTGTAGCAAAAGACTACCTGCTTGAGTTAATCAAGGAGGCGTGTTGACCCGGCAAGGGTTAAATATCATGATACAACCCTAAAGTCTTAAACAACATTTTAAATAATTTATTTAAAAAAAGTTTTGCCGACTCATATTATATCAAATACGTTTTATTATAATTCCTGGATCCTTAACTACTATATTAATGAACGAAATGCAGAATTGACGCATAAAATATGCGAAGGGGCTGACGAAGATGTGCCTGTCTCGAAATAATTTCGCCCTTCAACACCTTCCATTCCGCTCCGGAGGAAACCCTTTGAGTTTTATGGTAGGAGAAAATGGCCGAAAAGGTTCTACAGTCGAAGAGGTTGCCTTATGGTACGGCCGTAACCTCCCTCCCTAAGTGTTCTCTCGGCAACGCCACCCTCGCCTCGTCGCGGGAGGGCGGCCGTGCACTCTCCCTCGACGGATTCGAGGGAGTCATTGAGATCTCTGCCAAGCACCGGGAGAGGTCCCCCGGTAACTCTTCTGCCGATGACTCGTCGGCCAAGAAGAAGAATAAATATAAGACCAACGGCCGCCCCCGTAACTCTTAAACCATCATGTTCAATATTATTCAGTGGAATTGTATAAGTCTTGGTAATAAAGAACACTTTTTATCGTTGTTGATAAACTCACACAGGCCGTTAGTCGTTTGTCTATAGGAGACGAGGCTTGAGGATCAGCCAGATTATCCTGCCCTAAAACTCTACCACTTGTAAATTTCCTCCCTCTACTTTCCGTCCCGCGTTCCCCTTGGTGATGACACAATGCTATCACCTTATTCTCAGCTCCCTGGGAATAAAGTGGTGCTGGGTGATGACTTCAACGCCCATCATCATCAGTGGGGTAGCATGAGGTGCGATGCTCGTGGAGAGCAAATAACAAACCTTTTGATGCAGACAAACCTCTGTCTTCTGAACGACGGTAGTGCGACTCGCGTAGACGATCGAACCGGTAGCGCATCAGCTATTGTCCTGTCTATCTCATCCGCAAATATCTCACCAGACTTCTCTTAGGAAGCCATCGATGATTCGTACGGCAGCGACCATTTACCTATCTGCATTTCTTATGCACGCGACCTCATGCACACGGGCCCCTGTTTGCCCTAGATTTAGTTTCAAAAAAGCAGACTGGAATTCCTTCAGAAGGATCATCGACTTGGACATATCTGGGAAAGATATAGACACTAAGGTTGATAACATGCAACGCTCCATATTACACGCCGCCGAGGTCACCATTCCCAAGACTTCTTCAGTTGCCACAAAGCATAGAGTTCCATGGTGGACAACAGATTGCCGACAGACAAAATAGACGATACAGGCATTTTAGCAAGCAGCCCAGTCCGATAAAGTACATCGCATATAAAAAGGCAAGGGTTCAGGCAAGGAAAGTCATCAAAACCGCCAAGCGCAATAATTGCCGAGAATTTACCTCTCTAGTCAACCGCACCACACCCCTCATTCAGGTGTGGAACACAATAAACATATTAAACAATAAGGGGACCTACAACCCAATCACAACACTTAACGTAGGCAATACCACAATATATGTCGTCAGTAAATTTCGATATCGTAGATTTCAGTCCTGATTCTAGGTCGTTAATATATATGATAAGGATAATGGGTTCACGCACTGACCCTTGAGGCACTCCACGAGTGACTGGAAGCCAATCGGAAGGCTGTCCGTTGATTAGCACTCGTTGTTTTCTGTCGGTGAACCAATCTCTTATCCACGCGATCGGATTGGCTCCAATGCCCGCCGCGTGCAGTCTCTTAAGGAGTCGCGCGTGCGGTACCATTTCGA